>NW_022196914.1:51248317-51274371 GCF_008632895.1 Mastomys coucha
TGTTAACAAATTCAGATAAATTAAAATCATGTAACTTTTCTCATCATAATGCAATAAAAGTTAAAAAAGAAAATGTGTAATAAAAATAAGGAAAAAAGAATATTGAAATACCAAATAAAACAAAAATAAAATAAAAAATAAATAAATAAATAAATCCATGAATAGGAAGCTCCTAGGAGCAGATCTGTCTCAACAACAAGTGAATAAATAAATAAATATTAAATGTCACATTCTGTGGATTTCTGACATTTCTGAAAACTAACTATATATGTAAAGTAATCTGGACTGTTCTCTGTTAACTACTCTCAGTTATTTCTGATTAAAATCTCTTGGGCTGGAGAGATGGCTCAGTGGTTAAGAGCAGTAAATGCTCTTAACCACATGGTGGCTCACAACCGTCTGTAATGGGGTCAGATGCCCTCTTCTGGTGTGTCTGAATACAGCGACAGTGTACTCACATACATAAAATAAATAAAATCTTTAAAAAAAAAAAAAAAAAAAAAAAAAAAACTCTGAAAACACCCTAACAATAAACTCAGAGCCATGAATTTGCTATTTGGCCCTTAACTCACAGGCTTAAACATCTCAGATCAATTTATAATCACAGAGATAGAAGGACTAGGTTTAAGCCCTATACTTTTATATTTTTGGATCAATAGAACAAATTTATACCACTGAAAGCCTTAATTTTGCATCGAAATAAATTCTGTACCAAATAAGAAATTATGAGTTCAACTTAGTAACAATTAAAAAGATTTCTACCAAAATAGATTATGGTTATGTGATCAATTCTAGCTATTCCTCCCTGTTCCAATATGACCATTTCTACATTCCCTAGAAAGACAACCTATAATAACCCCTTCCAGCCCCAAAGCCCAGGGAACTAAAGTGATGATTCTTCATAACTTCTCATGCTGAATATGGGCATTGAGATATTTTGAAGGGAAGGGAAAGGATATGGAAAATAGGGGAGTTAGTTGGCCTTAAGAAGGCCACACCAGTGACAGCTTTAGCCTCCAATGTCTATGTCTTGACTGGATCCAGTTGAAAGTCCAGGCATCAGGAGTTCAAGCAGGTCATTTCATCATATCTAATGAGGAGACTCACCAAGGCTGTATATTTCATAATATACAAATCTCAAAACAAAATTTTAGTATCATCAAGATATGTTTTTGTTTCATTATCTGGAATCTAGTCCTCTTGGGCGTCTCCCTTCATCATATCTGATCCCTATAACTCTGGAAGGTGTAAAGACCCTAATCACCTTTTCTAAACCCAAAAAGACAAAACTTTTCTCCCAAAGTAGCATATCCTTCAGTTGGCAACCAGAAAAGCTTGTATCCTGCCCTCTCGTCCAAAGGAATAATAAAACTACAAAACTCAAAATCACATCCATTTTGAAAGCTAAAAAAAAAAACCAAAACAAATAAAGTAAACTAAAATATTGTATATGCCTATTCTTAGGCCTTGTTTATTTTGCCAAGCAGGATAAAATCCCAAGATTCCTGTGGACACTGCATTAGACAGAATTTGAGTATCCTGTTAGGTGTATAAAGCAATCTTCATATCTTCTTACTGTTCTGCTCTCTGCCTAGTGCAGCCATTTTGTTATACCATTTATCTGTCTGGCTCTCTGCCTGGAGCCACAAACATATTTTGTTAATACCTGTATAATATCTATCTGTTGATCTCTCTACCTGGAGCCGCAGACATTAATTAATGCCTGTACATAGCAGGCAATTATTATCACTGCTTCTCTACTAAGAATCAGTGACTAATTTTCCCTATCCTAGTTCAGAACCACAGGCAAAACTCCCCACAATTCACACAAAATCTATATATAACTCTTTCCTAAAAGCAAGTAATCCCAATTTTATAAATTCTTAGTTAAATCAGCATCTGTCCTAAGAAGTAAGCAACTTCCTATTCCTTCTCTCTCCTGACTCAGAACAGCCTACAACTCCCCACAGCAGAGGACCTCAGAGATGCTTTGTTTCAGTTCCCACACTTGAGTCCACATGACTTATCAGCACTACCCAGCTAGTCTCTAAAAATAAAATAAAACTCTAACTCTCAGGCTAATAAGCTTAGATTTCTAGTGGATTCTTGCCCAACACATTGGTTCACCACTTGTTGCAGGAAATATAAAAAAGAATGGACATGTTCCCATGCTTGGGTCTGGCAACTTTCTGCCCTGGAGGCCTGGCCGGCCATGCACTGGCAGGCAAATGGCACCTGTTTTTATGTCATGGAGACTCTGACTCAGAACTCCACGGTCTCTCCACCCACCTCACTAGGTTCCCACTGGCAGGTCGTCACCATGCCAGCCCCATGCTTCAAAGCCCCCATGGCCTTTCTGGTGCACATCAGGCAAACCCATGCTTTGCTGCCATAACTTTCTCTCTGGAACCCAGTCGCATCATCATGAGAGAAAAACACCACACAAACTTAGCTCAGAAACATTGGTAACTCAGTCTCTGGATGCAACAATGAAAACCCAATCTTGTCAGCCTTATTATACCTGATTCCTCTGGTGGTGAATCCTGATGGAAACGCCATGATACCGGGAAACTCTAGCAGCTACATCTTGCCCTTCCACTATCCTCATTCCAAAAGCCTCTAACTCTCTCCTCCTTCTCTTCCTCCGTCCAACCTGGAAGTCCCCTCAATGTGTGATTTAAGCCTTAACAGTGTTTATTTTACAAACTTGGATGCCCTTGTGTTAGGTACATAGATGTTAAAAATTCCAAATCCTCTGGGTGAATTTTTCATTTGACACATATGTAGTTTCCTTCCCTGCCTATCTAATTAGTTTTGGTTCAAAATTTATATTGATATAGATATTAAAATGGTTACACCAGCTAGCTTCCTTGCTCCATTTGCTTGGAATATTTTTTCCAACCTTTTACCCTGAGGTAATGGCTATCCTTGATTTTGAGGTGTGTTTCTTGGATAGAACAGAAAGGTGGGTACTGATTTTACATCTATTTTGTTAGTTTGTGTCCTTTTATTGAGGAATTGGGAGCACTGGTATTGAGAGATATCAATGAGCAGTGAGTGTTGTTGATTCCTGCTAATTTGTTGTGGTAGTAGTGGTAAAGGTCATGAATGTGTGTGAGAGGGGGTCCCTCTTTTGATTTCCTGGCCTTCTCAAGGGATTATTTATTTCTTCTTGGGTATGGATAACCTGTTAAGGCTGGAGTTTACTTTTTAGAGCCTTCTGTGTATGTAGACTGAAAAATGGATGACCCTTACATTTGTTTTTATCATGGAATATCTCATTTTCTCCATTTATTGTGATTGGAAATTTTACTGGGTATAGTAGTCTGAACTGTCATCAGTAAATTCTTAGAGACTATAGAATATCTGTACTGGCCCTTCTGGCTTTTAGAGTCTCCATTGAGATATAAAGTATTATTGTAATAGTCCTGCCTTTATATGGTATTTAGTCTTTCTCTTGCAGCTTTAAACATTCTTACTTTGTTCTGTATGATTACTGTTTTTATTGTTATTTGTCAATGGGAATGTCTTTGCTGGTACACTTTATTTGTTGTTCAGAATGTTTCTTGAATCTTGGTAAAATGCAGTGGAAATTTTCTCCTATGATTTTTGTTGAAAATATTTTCTGGGCCTTTGAACTGGGTGTTTTCTCCTTCCTCTATTTCTATTATGTGTAGATTTGGTCTTTTCATAGTATCCCAGACTTCCTGGATGTTTTATCTGTGGAGGTTTTTAAAGTTGGCGTTTTCTTTGACTGAAGTATCCATTTTTTTTCTATCATGTCTTCAGTGCCTGAGAATCTCTCATCCATCTCTTGTATTTTGTTGATGAGACTTGCCTCTGAGGTCCCTGCTCAAATTCCTAAACTTTCCATTTCCAGATTTTTCTCCTGTTTTGTTTTGTTTTTTATTATTATTATTGATTCTATTTCAACTTTCAGGTCTTGAACTGTTTTATTCATTTCCTTCCAGGTTTTGTTCATATTTTCATAGGTTTCTTTAAGAGATTTATTCATTTCCTCTTTTATTCATAAGGGTCATTTTATCATCTTGTACTTCAGCTATGTTGCAATACTCAGAACCAATTGTGGTATGTTCGCTGGGCTCTAGTAGAGATATATTATCCTGGCTGTGATTGTGTTTTTATGCTGGTATCTAGGCATCTAGGTTTAGGGTGATTATAACTCCAGGTGCTAATATCTGGTCTTATCTTTGCTGGGTGGGTGTTTTATCCTTTTGTTTCTGTTTCCTCTATGGTTCTTAGGAGAGTATAATGGTTAGGTGTTGCCTGGTAGAAAACATTTTTTCTGATCTTGACAGGTGTGGCCACTTGGGGTTCAGGAAAAAGTGTGTTTCTAGGTATTGGGAGTCATCTCCCAATACTAAGGAATGGGGATTGCTATGAGAATTCTGCAGGAACCCATCAATGGATAAAAGTATGGTGTTCCACCAGGATCTGCTTAGTCCCTTGGGAATTGGGGCAGAGATTGAAGAGAAGCCATAATAGGTACTCTGCTATGGAGTTGACAATGACAGTGGCAGATTGGATGGGGAAACGAGGTGGGGAGTGAAGATCTAAAGCTGGCCAGCCTGCTTTGCTGGCCTACTTGCTTCCCTGGTAGGCTTGGCTGACAGGTTCCTCAAGAATGCTTGCAGAATTTGGGGACTGGGATAGCAGGATATGTGAGAAGGAAGCTTGGAGGAGATCTGTGATCTGTGTGCTCTGCTGATGATGATGATGGCAGAGATGAGTTCAGTAGGGTAGATGATTCCCCTCAGAGATGGGGGCTAGTCTGAGAACCCTATAGTTGGAGGGCAGGAGGGTTAGATGGAGATCAGCACTTAGGTTACCTGCTTCCCTGGTTGAAGTGGCCCATAAGTTCACAGGGAATATCTCATGGAGTTGAGAACTAGTATAAAAAGATGAGTAGAAGCATAAGAAGTTGGAGAAGATCTGGATGATCTGCTGGAGATGGGTGTAGGGAGGGAGGGAAGACAGCAAGCAGTACATGTTCTGCTACAGCCCTGGGGATGAGACTAGGAGTTTAGATCTGGTGAGAGAAGCAGTTAGCCTTCCTGTTCCCTGCAGGGCCACTGAATTCCAATGAAATGCCTGCTGGTGTTGGAGCCCTGGATAATGGGCTGAGTTACACAAAGGAAGAGAAGGAAAGATCTGTGTCATCCACTGGAAATGGAGGCATGGTCAGTGAGGGAGACTACAGCTGGTGACCTGCTACAAAACTGGGAATAAGAGTTGGAGAGGGCCTCGGCCTTGTGAAGGTTCTGTGCCCCAGTGTAGGGGAAGGCCAGGGCCAGAAAGTAGGAGAGGGCGGGGTGACAGGCATGGGGAGGTGGGAGACAACAGGGATTTGTTTTTGTTTGTTTGTTTGTTTTTTGGAGGGGAAACCGGGAATGGAGAAAGTTACATGTAAATAAAGAAAATATCAAAAAAAAAAAAGAGTTGGGGATTGGATTTGGAGGAGAAAAGGAATAGATGGAGATCTGTAGCTATTCCACTTACTTCACTGGCCAGGAACCTGTAGGTTCCCAGAGAATGCAAAAGGAATTTTTCAAATAACTCAAATAATTTAATTGCAATTGGTAGAGTCCATTTGTAATCTGTAACAATAACCTTTTTTTCTTCTCTTTTCCACTTCTTTAGAACCCAGAATTTCTCCCAAGACTAAAAATTAAAAAGATTTTCAAAAACCCCTATTGAAACACAGCCCTGAATAGTACATTATATCATTAATAAACTTTTCCATTCTGTTGTTCTGTAGGGAGATTATGCTGCTCCATCTCACTAATCTTGACTTTGGCCATGTGATCTGCTGTGATGAGTCCAATCTGAATAGTCAATACATATCCCACTTCAACTAAGCTCATCTGTATACTAATTTAGACTTTGTACCATGGCCAGTCCACCTTTAACACATGTAATTTTTTGACAAATGCTTTCTTAGGATGATGGAAATGTCTTTACCACCAAATTACCAGTTAAGATGTCCTTAGAAGTGATAGGAAAGAGGAGTGCTTTAATATGCCTGTATAGTTAACCTAAATCTCCTCTACTCATTTCTGCTTGCCCTCTGCCATAAGAGAAAGTGCCAAATATTAATGAAAGGCAAGACCATAAGGGCTTAACTATTAGTTATGAACAATACTCTAAGAGCTGGCCACCCACCTGTAAGTAAGAAGTTTGTTTAGTTCTGTAGGACAGAGACTTGGTATCTTTGATAAGCAGTGAATAAAATGACAACTCTCAGGTGTGGTTGAAGAGGCTTTTATTGTAGATAAGAGGGGGGAGTAGAGCCAATGGAATCTGGAAGAGTCTAGAGCAGGAAAAAAAAAGTATTAGATTGAACCCAGCCAGACAGACTGGAATCAGGCAATGCTAGGGCATGGAAGGGAGAAACCAAAGAGAGTTAAGAGAAACAAGGCGCATATATGAGGATTATATAGGCATGAGAAGCTAAGGCAGGGGAAGCCTATAGGCTGGAAAAGCCTAGGGTGGGGGACAGGATGAGAAGAGCTGAGAGGAGCTAAAAATAGACTCTATAACTTATACTCACTAAGAGCCTGAAGGCCAGCATTTGCATTGGTATGCTAATAGGAACCACAGTTATTCATTTGGCCTGAGTTTCTTTGAGACCAGACACAAAGCCTGTTAAATAAAGCAGAAGCTAGCATACCATGTGACTTATCTCTATCCCTTCCACTCCCTTACTTTCAAACAAGAACGTTTCCTGTTTGTCTCAAGAGGAAACAAACCTGGGAGACACAATAGAGAATTGACTCACAGAGTACAAGAAATAATACTTCCTAGGTAATGATGGCAAATGTGTCATCATACCACATTAAAATAGAAACAGCTTTGATGACACAAAGAATTAACATCACAGAGCTGAGATCAACAAGGAGGTAGGCAAAAAACAATGAAGTCTAAGGTGCAACTGAAGACCAAAAGCCACCTCTTATAGGAATATGAGTGACATTAGCAGATTGTTTTCAAAGGAAACTGGTCATCTCTCTCCTGGACAAAGAAATCATGTTGATCCTTCCTTCCTTCTGATTTCTGACCAGTCCTCTGCCACAGGGCTCCATACCCAGGTGGCACCAGGAGAAAGAGAACCAGGCATATAGACAGGCCTATGAGCACAGGAAGGACCACTACTGCTATTCAGAGTACCACGAATGAAATGAACCCTCAGGACACTGGAACCAAGGGGCTACCTGGGATGGGAGCCTTCCACTTTCCATCTGTATCCACACCTGATCCTGTACAACAGAGCTACGTACATAAATCCCACCAGACAGAGCTGGTCTCCCAAGGAGTGCCTACACACCTGTGAGCACAGTTAAAACCACCACTTCTCTTCAAATTCCTAGCCCAAGAGGCACCCTCCCAGAGCCATCAGGACACAGGAACCAAGAATCAGCTGGGAGCAGGATCTTTCTGGTTTCTGTCTGCACTCCAGAGCTGACCCTGTACCACAGCTCTCCATACCTAAATTCCTCCCAGAGAGAAGTGGTCTCCCAGGAGTATTGACACACAGGCTTGCAGGACAGACAAGACACAGTCAGAGACAGCAAGGCCAACTAACATCGGAGATAACCAGGTGGCAAAAGGCAAGCACAAGAACATAAGCAACAGAGACCAAGACTACTTGGCATAATCAGAACCTAGTTTTCTCACCACAGTGAGCCCTGGATAGCCCAACACACCAGAAAAGCAAGACTCTGATTTAAAATCAAATCTCATTGTGATGATAGAGGACTTTAAGAAGGACATAAATAACTCCCTTAAAGAAATACAAGAGAACACATGTAAACAAGTAGAAGACCTTAAAGAGGAACCACAAAATTACCTTAAAGAATTACAGGAAAACACAACCAAACAGGTGAATGAATTGAACAAAACCATCTAGAATCTAAAAATGGAAAATAAACAATAAAGAAATCACAAGGGAGACAAATCTGGAAATAGAAAACCTAGGAAAGATATCAGGAGTCATAGATGCAAGCATCACCAACAGAATACAAGAGACAGAAGAGAGAATCTCAGGGGTAGAAGACAGCATAGAAAACATTGACACAACAGTCAAAGAAAATACAAAAAGCAAAAAGCTCCTGACCCAAAACAACCAGGAAATCCAGAACAAAATGAGAAGAACAAACCTAAGGATAATAGGTATAGAAGAGAGTGAAGATTCCCAACTTAAAGGGCCAGTAAATATCTTCAACAAAATTATAGAGGAAAACTCCCCTAACTAAAGAAAGAGATGCCCATGAATATACACGAAGCATACAGAACCCCAAATAGACTGGACCAGGAAAGAAATTCCTCTCATCACATAGTAATCAAAACATCAAATGCACAAAACAAAGAAAGAATATTAAAAGCAGTAATGGGAAAAGGTCAAGTAACATATAAAGGCGGACCTATCAGAATTACACCAGACTTGTCACCAGAGACTATGAAAGCTAGAAGATCCTGGGAAGATCTCACATTTAGACACTAAGAGAACACAAATGCCAGCCTACTACTATACCCAGCAAAACTATCAATTAACATAGATGTAGAAACCAAGATATTCCATGACAAAACTTTATTTACACAGTATCTTTCCACAAATCCAGCCTACAAAGGATAATAGGTGGAAAACACCAACACAAGGAAGGAAACTACACCCTAGAAAAAGCAAGAAAGCAATCGTCTTTCTAAAAACCCAAAATAAGGTAAACAAACATAAAAAATAACATTAAAAATAACAGGAAAATACCATCACTATTCCTTAATATCTCTTAACATCAATGGACTCAATTTCCCAATAAAAAGTCATGCAGCCTATCAGATCACCACAGACTAAAGCTGGTCTTCAATATCAACAAAAACAAGGGAAAGTACACGTACACATGGAAGCTGAAGAACACCCTACTCAGTGATAACTTGGTCAAGAAATAAAGAAATAAAGGCTTTTAGAATTTAATGAAAATGAAGGTACAACATAAGCAAACTTATGAGACACAATGAAAGCAGTCCTAAGAGGAAAACCTATAGCTCTGAGTGCTTCCAAAAAGAAACTGGAGAGAGCATGCACTAGCAGCTTAACAGCACACCTGAAAGTTCTAGAACAAAAGAAGCAAATACACCCAAAAATAGATGGCAGGAAATAATCAAACTCAGGGCTGAAATCAACCAAGTAGAAACAAAAAGAACTATACAAAGAATCAACAAAACTAGGAGCTGGTTCTTTGAGAAAAATCAACTAGATAAACTGTTAGCCAGACTAAACAGAAAGCACAGAGACAGTGTCCAAATTAAGAAAATGAGAAATGAAAAGGGAGATATAACAACAGAAATTGAGGGAATTCAAAAAAATCATCATATCCTACTACAAAAGCCTATATTCAACACAACTGGAAAATCTGGATGAAATGGACAATTTTCTAGACAGATACCAAATACTAAAGTAAACTCAGGATCAGATAAACCATCTTAATAGTTCCATAACCAGTAAAGAAATAGAAGCAGTCATTAAAAGTCTCCCAACCAAAAAAACTCAGGACCAGATGGGTTTAGTGCAGAATTCTGAGACCTTCAAGGAAGACCTAATACCAATACTCTTCAAACTATTCCACAAAATAGAAACAGAAAGAACACTACCCAATTCACTCTATGAAGCCACAATTATACTGATACCAAAACCACACAAAGACCCAACCAAGAAAGAGAACTTCAGACCAATTTCCCTTATGAAAATCAATGCAAAAATACTCAATAAAATTCTTGCCAATCAAATCCAAGAACACATCAAAATGATCATTCACCACAATCAAGTAGGCTTCATCACCGGCATGCAAAGATGGTTCAATATACAAAAATCTACCATTTAATCTACTACATAAGCAAACTCAAAGAAAAACACCAACTGAGCATTTCATTAGATGCTGAAAAAGCATTTGAGAAAGTTCAGCAGCCCTTCATGTTAAAAATCTTGGAAAGAACAAGGCCCATAATTAAACGTATTAAAAGCAATATACAGCAAACCAGTAGCCAGCACCAAACTGAATGGAGAGAAACTTGAAGGAATCCCACTGAAATCAGGGACTAGACAAGGCTGCCCACTCTCTCCCTATCTATTAAATATAGTACTTGAAGTTCTAGCCAGAGCAATTAGACAAAAAAAAGGAGGCCAAAGGGATACAAATTGGAAAGGGAGAAGTCAAATATCACTATTTACAGATGATATAATAGTATACTTAAGTGACCCCAAAAACTGCACCAGAAAGTTCCTACAGCCAATAAACAACTTCAACTAAGTGGCCGGATATAAAATTAACTCAAACAAAACAGTAGCCTTCCTATAATCAAAGGATAAACAGGATGAGAAAGAAATTAGGGAAATAGCACCCTTCATGATAGTCACAAACAATATAAAGTATCTTGGTATGCCTCCAACCAAACAAGTGAAAGATCTACATGAAAAAAACTTCAAGTTTCTGAAGAAAGAAATTGAAGAAGACCTCAGAAGATGGAAAGATTTCCCATGCTCATGGATTGGCAGGATTAATATAGTAAAAAATATGGCCATCTTGACAAAAGCAACCTACAGATTCAATGCAATCCCCATCACAATTTCAACTCAATGCTTCATAGTTAGAAAGAGTAATTTACAAATTCATCTGGAAAAACAAAAAGCCCAGGATAGCAATAACTATTCTTAACAATAAAAGAACTTCTGGGGGAATCACCATCCCGGACCTCAAACTGTACTACAGAGCAATAATAATAAAAACTGCATGGTATTGGTACAGTGACTGGCAGATAGATCAATGGGATAGATTTGAAGACCTAGAAATGAACCAACACACATATGGTCACTTGACTTCTGACAAAGGAGCTAAAACCATCCAGTGGAAAACAGACACCATTTTCAACAAATGGTGCTGGTTCAACTGGCAGTCAGCATGTAGAAGAATGCAAATCGATCCATTCTTATCTCACTGTACAAAGCTCAAGTCCAAGTGGATCAAGGACCTCCACATAAAACCAGATACACTGAATCTAATAGAAGAGAAAGTGGGGAAAACCCTCGAACACATGGTGATAGGGGAAAATTTCCTGAAGAGGATGCCAATAGCTTTTGCTCTAAGATCAAGAATCGACAAATGGAACCTCATAAAATTGCAAAGCTTCTCTAAGTCAAAGAACACTGTCAATAGGACAAACAGCAACCAACAAATTGGGAAAAGATCTTTACCAATCTTAAATCCTTTAGAGGGCTAATATCCAATATATACAAAGAACTCGAGAAGTTAGACTCCAGAGAACCAAATAACCCTATTTAAAAATGGGGTACAGAGCTAAACAAAAAAATTCTCAGCTGAGGAATACCGAATGGCTGAGAAGCACCTATAGAAATGTTCAACATCCTTAGTCATCAGAGAAATGCAAATCATAAGAACCCTGAGATTCCACCTCACACCAGTCAGAATGGCTAAGATCAACAACTCAAATGACAGCAGATGTTGGCAAGGATGTGGAGAAAGAGGAATACTCCTCCACTGCTGGTGGGATTGCAAGCTGCTACAACCAGTCTAGAAATCAGTTTGGAGGTTCCTCAGAAAATTGGACATAGTACTACCTGAGGACCCAGCTATACCACTCCTGGCCATATACCCAGAAGATGCTCCAACATGTAATAAGGACACATGGTCCACTATGTTCATAGCAGCCTTATTTATAATAGCCAGAGGCTACAAAGAACCCAAATGTCCCTCAACAGTGGAATGCATACAGAAAATGTGGTACATTTATACAATGGAAAACTACACACCTATTAAAAAACAATGTATTCATGAAATTCTTAGGCAAATGGTTGGAACTAGAAAATATCCTGAATGAGGTAACTCAATCACAAAAGAACACACATAATATACACTCACTGATAAGTGGATATTAGCCCAAAAGCTCAGAATACCCAAGGTACAATTCACCAAATGAAGCTCAAGAAGAAGGAAGACCAAAGTATGGATACTTCTGTCCTTCTTAGAAGGAAGAACAAAATACCCATGGGAGAAGATACAGAGACAAATATTAGAGCAGAGACTGAAGGAAAGACTATCCAAAGACTGCCCCACCTGGACATCCATCCCATATACAGTCATCAAACCCAGACACTATTGTGGATGCCAACAAGTGCTTGCTGACAAGAGCCTGATATAGCTGTCTCCTGAGAGGTTGTGTCAGTGCCTGACAAATACAGAGGTGGAGGCTCTCAGTCAACCATTGGACTGAGCACAAGGTCCCCAGTGGAGGAGCTAGAGAAAGTACCAAAGGAGCTGAAGGAGCTTGCAGCCCCATAGAAGGAAAAACAATATGAACCAACTAGTACCCCAAGAGCTCCCAGGTACTAAACAACCAACCAAAGAGTATGCATGGAGGGAAACCATGGCTCCAGCTGCATATGTAGCAAAGGATGGTCTTGTTAGATATCAATGAGAGGAGAAGCCCTAGGTCCTGAGAAGGCTCAATGTCCCAGTGTAGGGGAATGCCAGGACAGGGAAGGTGGGTTGGTGAGCAGAGGGAGGGGGATAGGATAGGAAGTTTTCTGTGGAGAAACCAGGAAAGGGGATAACCTTTGAAATGTAAATAAGGAAATATCTAAGAAGAAAGAAAAAAGAAGAAAAGAAATCACACTGGTAGGAACTTAAGCCAAACATACTGATTACACTCTATCTGGATTGTCTGAGAACTCTATTGCCTGTTGCTAGAACTTAATAATAAATGCTGGTCACACCAACTACCTTTATCCTTCCATACTGCCCTGCAAGGACCAAGGATTGAGTATTGACATCAACTTTCTCCCATGGCCACATTATCCTAGGCACAGATGATTTCTTAGCAAATAGGACCTGAGGATTGTGGTGATTTCCTTAACCAATTAGGATGTCCTTAGAAGTGGAATACCTCTGACTCTAGACAGATTAAGGATCAACGTTTAGATCATCAGACTAACCACCTGAAGCCCCATAGCATCATCACCAAGCAGAGCCCATGACCACTCAGGCCATGTGAGTACAGAGACTAGAACATATTCTGCTCAGATATGATGTGAAATTTGTTTATCCTCAGATTCCCGAAGGTCAGATTCAGCATGGGATAGATAATGGAGACTTCACTGTCTCAGAAAATCCTGACTAGCCTTTCCTTTGTAGCTTTATGTGGTGGTGCACACATGCAGTCCTAAGAGTCAGTAGGAGAAGGCAAGAGAACTGAAGTTTCACTGAGAGCACCCAGGCTATATAGCCAGTGAGGTTGTGCCAAGAAAGAGAAAGGGAGACAAATAAAAGAGGGGTAAGGGAGGCAAGGAGGAAGAGAAAGAGAAAAGGAAAAGAACCTTCTCTTTGCAAGTGTCTCCCATCCAAACTCCACCAAAGAAATGACATAATAAAATCATTAAAATATAAAGCATTTAAAGGAGTTTGTTTCCTTGCTACTATCTAATGGTGCCCAGTGTAATGTTTTCTCTCTATTTTTTCTTAGTTCTTTGTCCCTTGTGAATAATGCCACTTTTTGACAAATTAATATAGCAAACAATTTTTTTTAAATCTACTTCGAAGAAGCAATCAAGGCAGACCCACTATAAGGAGCTGCTGAGGCCAGCAAGAGATGAGGGATGAAGGCGAACACTTCTGTTCTGCCTGCATGACTAAGATTTATAACCATAAACCTGCACATCTCTGGCTTGCGTATGCAAATGTGGAGCCAATTAGTGATTCACCTGTGACTGTTAATTAAAAGGCCAAGAGTGATGAATCACACCACTAAGGGAGCAGACGGGCTAGCTGTCCAGCAGCATCTATTCCCACACAGAGGACGGCCCAAGGAGAGAACCCCAAGGCTTTGCCTCCCCCAAAGTGCCATCGGCGTTTTCATCTACTAATCTAAAAGAAGAAAAGGGACTAAATCATGTGGGAAATGTGAGTCTATTACAGTGAGCGAACAAAAGCAGCCAAGGCTGAGTAGGTCTTGGTGCATCCTGGAGAAGTTGGCCTGCTGGGTAATTTTCCCATGGAATTCAGAAAGAAAGAAAACAGAACTGCAAAAGGACTTGGAAGAAACCGCATGTGATTATTTCCCCTTTAGTTACAGCGAGTTTCCACAGTTTGCAACTCTGCTAAATGCCTGAACCAAAACTGAGCAAAGAGCAAAGAATAAAGTTGTTAATAAGACCAAAAGACAAAAAAAAAAAAATCAAGCCAAAGCTCTCCAGATAGGGCTAGCCTGAACAGATTCTCACATTGCCTACACTGAGTTATGAGGTACTTTCTTAATTTCTGGCTTTTAAGTTCAGCTGAAATGATGTCATTACAATTCCCATTTAAAATAAAGGAACAAGCTTGCTTTCACAATCCCCGAGCAGCAGACTGTGTAGAGCTCTGGTTCTCTCCCACAGCGAAGGGCTGGGATATCTCTTCCTTTTTCAGCCTCCTTGGCCCAGATCTAACTTACCAAACCACGGCTGTGGCCACAGTGTTTTATGATCTCCTTAGACCTCAAACCCACACCTCTTCATGACTCTCATGCTTCAGCCCAGAGAACAACCACAGCACTGGCTGTGTGGACCAAGGGCCAGGTCTGTGGTTACTCAGCCATTGCCTTCAAAGGACGGCTAAGTGCAGGGTCGTGTTCGGTTAAAAGTACTTTTCCCAGGCAGCTCCAGCATGTTTTTGGATATACAGGGCTTTTCCTGAATGGTTTTCTGCATGTGACATCCCCAAGGACCTTAAGAGGTTACAAGGACATCCTTCACCGGGGAAACAGCATCCCTAGGTTACTGGCAGGCAAGCTCCTAAGCTGCACATAGATGTACTTCATCACTGCCTCGGAGAAAGAAATAAAATGTAGTGAAGGTATACTGAAACACTATGCTTCTGACGTGCATGGGTCACTAGCCAGAATCTTCTATCGCTTCATTTTATGTAGAGATCTGTATGTCAAATGTCCTCAGTGTTTACTTTCACTATCATTCACTTAGATATTTGTAGTTGTGTTATGTGTTAAAGTGGCACCACATCTCCCTAAACTAAGCATAGAAGTATCTGTTGAGTGCATACTACATGTGAACGCCTACGAGATATGCAGCGTTTCTAGTTGTACTGTCCCTGTACCTTTCAACCACAAGGAGTATTGCCCCAAGTCATTAGATTGTCAGTATTGGAGAGGACGCTCAAGCTCTAAGCCTGGGTATTCACATTCCGTTACAGCTGCAAACCCCATCCTCTCTGTTCTGGTCTGGGGAATGAACTACAATACCCATGATTTGGGGTTTGAATGAGTAATACATTTATTAAATAAAACAAGTCAAAGTAAAAGAATAGATACTAAGAGATAGATAGATAGATTAGATAGATAGATAGATAGATAGATAGATAGATAGATAGATAGATAGATAGACAGACAGACAGACAGACAGACAGACAGACAGACAGATAGATAGATAGATAGATAGATAGATAGATAGATAGATAGATGATAGCAAAAGACATCAAAGTAGACACTCAAAACAAACATGTAGTGGAAATGGACTGGAGAAACTGAGGCAATCAGCGGGAGTTCCCATTTGACCTTTCTTCCACAGAGGTTTTCATGGCAGAACTTCCCGGGACTTCTCTTTCCCAGTGTAGGCACTTTTATAGCAGTGGATAAGCAAGAGTAACCTCTGAAGGTCACAACGTTTTTACTCTTGAGCTATTTGCCTCCCCTGTCACAGAGGTAGTTGTTGTTGTTTTGTTTTGTTTGGCTTTGTTTTTGTTTTCGGGGTGGGGTGCCCATCCCCAGACCTAGAATCTTGGGAGAAACTTTAAAATAAACATGCTTCAGCCTGAAGTGGATGCAGGAGTTTGAGGCGCACAGGGGATAAAGATGGACACAACCCCGCTTCCAGAACCAGCTCGCCAGTGAACCATACAAGACAATATACAGTATAACATCTATTGCACCTTCCTCCCAGCTTTGTCTCCTACCCATCCATATTTGCATGTGCTCTTTATTTTGTTGTATTGTAGCTCTTATCTACTTTTCTCATGCTTCTATTTTCTTCCTTCCAACTACAACCCTTTCTTTCCACACTTGATTCTATATCCCTCCCTTCCAATTTCTTTCCCTTTGATACTGAATCCCCTAAATCATTCATACTAGATAACACCAGATAGACTCTCTATACCATCTGTCATCCCTGCTTTTACTTAGAGGAACCAGTGTGAACAGGTCAGGCAGCATCGTCTGTGTAGAGAGGCGGAGCAGTGAGATAACTAGTCAAGACCTTTAGGCTGTGATGGATCCAGCACCTTGGATTCTAATGCAAGCAAACTGAAAAGCAACTCCACTCTAATAGTCAAACAAAACTTAAGTTTAGTTAACCAGAAATGGCCAGCTAGTCTCTAACTGGGGGATTTTTGCCTTAAGTAATCCAAATTATATATTTTTCTGCTTCTGAAAAGAACTTCTAAGAACTTTCTCCTATTGTCCTCTCAGAAGAAACTAGAGCCCCTTCACAGTTTGGTACTGCCTAAATGGGATTCACTATTTGCTCAAGTAAACTCATTAAAATGTTAATATGTCAGAGGTCTGGAGAGATGGCTCAGAGGTTAAGCGTGCTGACTTCTATTCCAGAGGACCTGGGTTCACTTAGCAGCACCCACAGGGCAGCTCACAACTGTCTGTGACTCCAAGATCTGAAACCCTCACACAGACAACATGCATGTAGGCAAAACACCAACGCACATAAAATAAAATAAATAAAATGTTACTATGTCTAAGTTTATCTCGTAATGGTTCAAGTTTATCTCATAACGGTTCAGTCTAGAAACTAAACCCTAATTTGTAATTTAATGTTATTTCTCTCAGCTACTTTCCTCTTGCACCTCTTGACCCTAATCACATAAGCCCAATTCACATTTCCTCACTTAAGGATCTTTCTAGAACACCCCAATCCCACCCCACTGGCTGGTCTCAAGCTTCTCAACTGTGTACAAGACATAAGCAACTCTAAAAGCACAGACCTTGTATTATGTCCTCATACCCAGCACTGCAAAAGAACAAGCTCCAACAGTGAGTGTCGCTCACATGCTCAAATGTACGTTTTCTAGATTTCCTCATGGGTTCTAACATCCATCTTCTCCATCTCTACCTACAGGATCTGCCAGTTTTCTCTATCTGAAATGCCTCACCTTAACCTTGCCACCCACATTCTCCCGGCTTATTCCATCTGCCCTCCAAAGATAAGTTCAAGTCCTTTGTGAAAGAGCAATAGCTAAGCATCCCACCTTGCTTGGGGCTTTCTAATCCTCATCTCAGGTAGGAACTAATACCTATATAACCTAATTTAGAATTTGTCTATGTTTGACACATTCACACTAGTCTTATAACTAGAACACTGGGAGTTGGTGTCAGTTTTTCTATGAAGATGTGTCACACTTAACTGGAGGTCATATATGATGTTGTATACTCAAACCCTCTCGGTAGCCCACAGGGTGGGTGCTGCATACATCTGCTCTAGTCCAGTTCTGCCTTATCCTGGCTTTTCAGACTTCAGAAGCCAGAACATTTCACCAGGGCACTTTTCTGCCATCTGGGGGCCAGAACAATCACTCATGCCTCAACCGAGGAGCTGACACACACTCGGTAACAGTTCACATCTTCTCTCTATCCATCTGTCCCTTAAGCATATCCCTTACCACCTGTCTAATCTCCATTTTATATCTCTCATTCTATCTTAGTCTCCCACTTCCCTGCTATCCCTGTCCTCAAAGTTCAACTGTGCAATCAGAAGTCTGTGTTCCTTTGATTTGGTCCCTTGGCCGAGAGCATATTACACAGTTAAAATATAATTTAAGACTGCAGGATGCTTAATTTATCGTTGTCAACTGAACTGAATTTAGAATCACCTGAGAAGTGAACCTCAGTCTGTCTGTGAGGGCATTGCCAGGGAGGTTGAAGGAGGTAAGAAGATCTACCTGGAGACCTGGGAGCACTGGGCTGTGAACTGTACTGAAGGAAGAAGCAGGCTGAGCAACGAACACTTGTTTCTGGGTGTCTTCCTGACTGGATGCAGCATGAGCAACTGCCTCTCAAGCTCTGGCCACCGTGACTGGCACACTGTGTGTGTTGTACCCTCAAAGCCTATGCCAAAAGAACCCTTTCCTCCCTTGAGTTGTTCTTGTCAGTCATTTTATCAGAACAGTGAGAAACATGACTAACACAGGACAACATACTTTAGATACCTGAGGTTACCCTGATGTCACCTGGGGAAATCAAAGGCACTGACCCCTGCTGCTGCACCCCCAAGACAGAAGAAAGTAAAACATCTAGTTGGGATTCATTCACAGATAGACTCATTTCCTAGTTTTTGAAAGAATCTGAATCACAGACCTTCAAAGGGACTCAGAGGGTGTTCATTTAAAAGACTGTTGAAGCCCTACCATCAGGCTCAAACCCTACTGTCAGGCTCGAAGACTAGAGGTAAATCATGATTGAGGAGCTCTCCACTTGAGCCAACTAACTAAATCCACACAGGCATCCTTCTTCTCTCAGTGAGTCCATTGTTTGGGGTATCAGCTTTAAATTAAAATCTTGTTTTCCCAATAATCAAATACTTGCAAAAATCCTGGTCTAATTATACTCTATGTGGTGGGTAATCTTGATTGCTAACTAGGCCAGACCTAGAATCAATTAAGAGACATGCCTCTGGGCAGTCTGTAGGGGTATTTCCCAAAATGATTAACTGAGAAAGCCCAGCCCTAAGGGTGGTGGCCCCTTCTGCCAGCAGCCTATGTAGAAAATGGTCCTCGGGGAAATCAAGACTCTTTGCCTGGCCACCTCTGAGCTCTGCCCTTGAGTCCATCTGTCCGAGTCCATCTGTCCTGCTGTTGTACCACTGATGTTACCATCCTTGGCTGACAATAGAACCCAGCTTCTGCAGCCTACCAACAGAGACTACAGACTACCTGCTCATTCAAGGTCTTCCAGGCCTTACGCCACAGATTAGGACTGCGGAGGCACCCAGTCTCATGGGTTAAACATCCATGACCTCCTCAGCCTACATGAAACCAGCCTAAAACAACAAGAGTTCTATAAGAATCAAGGTCTTTTTAAGTGACATCCCGGGAGCTGGAGTTATACTCAGTTGTGGAGTCCTTGGTTAGCATGCATGAAGCACTAGGTCCAATTTTCAACACATGCAGCAACTAATTGTTTTTTATGATAGGCTAAGAGCAGCCACATGTCACTATGCATGTTTCAAAACCTATAGGTTATACCATACCACAGTGAAACCTCATGGCCTAACATAGGCTAATGGGCATTGTGAAAGCATACTGCATCATGGTTAAGCTTACCAGTGTAGCAAATGTACCTATCTGATGGAGACTATTGATAGCACAGGAGAACATGCATGTGTGCATGCAATAATACATGGGAAATCTCTGCATCTTCCTCTAGTGTTGATGTGAATCTAAGCTGTTCCCCCAAAATCTGTAAAAGAACATCCATTCCAAAATCTGAAATGAAAAATACAGATTTGTATATGTACATATATACCTGCCTTATTAAAAAAAAATACACATTTGTTTGATGGGCTGTCAAATGCCCTCATGCACCTTGACTGCATATCATACACTTTGACATTTCAGTAAAAAAGGGACAAGAGAGAGAGAGCTCTGGTTAAAGAAGACAAGAAAATCACTGAAAGAATAACATCTGATGACTGTGAGGAAAAAAAAAAACTCACCAGAAATTCAGCCAGCTAAGGGTCAGCTTTAAACTTACCATATACATCCTCAAGATTTACTAGCTAGAAAAGATGAGCAGTAAGAACTGAAGCCCAAGCAGCCTTTTCCAATCTCCAGCCATAGCGGAGCCTTAGGAAAGAATGCTTCCTTTTATTTTCTGCCTTTGATCCATATGGGCCCAGACTTACAATCTGTCAACAACTTCCTCCAGGCAACTGGCATGTGAAAACCCTGCGTCGATAAACGGCTTACACACTTGTCTACGGAGTCAGAGCGGCTTCTCTGGAAGGCTTTCCATATTCGCAAAGGACATGGCTGCCTGTTAGGTACCTAAGTAAATTGCTACAACTGACTTGGAGAGCAGCTGCTCAGAGGCCTAGCTGGTGATGCTTCTATGTGGTGTGTCTGCTATTCTCCCATGCTGGCTCTCTGCAGTTCCCAATTCTCTCTCTCTGTCTCTCTCTCTGTCTCTGTCTGACCCTCTCTCTCTCTGTCTCTCTGTCTCTCTGTTTGTCTGCCTCTCTCTGTGTCTCCCTGTGTCTCTCTGTCTCTCTGTGTGTCTCTGTCTGTATCTCTCTGTCTCTGTCTGCCTGCCTCTCTCCCTCTCTCTCTCTCTCTCTCTCTCTCTCTCTCTCTCTCTCTCTCTCTTTCTTTCTCTGTCTAAATCATATGTCCAATCTAAATTGACCTTGCTTGCCAATTCCACTGATAAGCACATAATGGCTTAGCCAAACCCCCTGGTTTATTCATTCATGCTGAATTAATTATTAATTCTTCAAGACATCCTGGGGGCCCATTACTTACTCTTCCAATTCCAGATTGTCAAGAGCTAACAGGTGCATTATCTTTGGAATTGCAACCAGTAAGAGGGAGAGAGGGGTTGACTAGTAAACAAAGAGAAAAGAAACCTGTTATTGGTACAAAAAGGTCAGAGGCCACCTCTTATCCCAGACCACTAGAGACTTTATAAGGAAACAAGAGGAAAAAGAATAGAAGTGCAGATAGCCCATAATCCTCTGCATAACAACCCTCTCACAAGAAAGTCGAACCTCATTTGCTTTCTAATAAAATGTCTTTGCCCAGAAATTTTTCATTTCTATCTTGTTTACAGTGACGCATTTTAGGATTGAACAGCATTTAGAATTTGTATACAAAGTGTCCTTCCGTACAAGGGACATGAATCTGGAAGGAGGGGGAGAGCAGGTAGGAAGTAGGGATGGGAGAGAATGGTAGAAAGGAATGGTAGGTAGGTAGGCACACGCAAATGCCCATTGGAAGTGCCATGATGAAACCTAATGCTGTGTATGGTAATTAAAATTACTTATTCTTTTACTTATCTATTTACTTACTTATTTATTTGGGGCAGGGGCATGGTTGCCACAGCACACATGTGATCAGGGGACAATTTAGGGAAGTCAGTTCTCTTCTTCCACCACATAAGTCTGAGGGATTAAACTCAGATTGTCTACCTTGACAGCAAGCATTTTACCTACTTAGACATCATACTGACCCTAGGTTTTGGGGTTTTGTTTTTTGTTTTGGGGTTTTTGTTTGTTTGTTTGTTTGTTTGGGTTTTTTTGTTTTTTTTGTTTTTTGTTTATTTGTGGTTTTTTTTAGAAATTCTCCTTGTTTATGTTCTTTTGTGTCTGAACTTAAAAGGAAAGCCTAGAGAAAAGGCCACAATGTATCCTTTGTCTCCAAACACCCATGAGTTCCCAGGATAGCCCTGCAGTGACCTTTGCTTCATATGCTCTCTCCAGAATCAACATCCTGCACCCTTACCAGGTCCAACAGCCGCGGCTCCGGCTGATCACCGGCTGGTTCTCTACAGCTATTAGGTGGAACTAACCTCTGTCCTTATGAGTTGAAAGTCTTGGGTTTTTACAGTAACAGAACTGATAGACATGGTATCGAGAAAGCAAAGACAGGTACTTCCTTTATAGAAACCCTGTGTTGCTGGTCTTTCCTTCCCAAAACAAGAACATCCCACTAGTCCTGATTCTGGGAAGAGCGGGGATAATAGAATGCAGGTCCTTCATGGATGAGAGAGGGGATGCCATTTTACTTGGTGGTGTAGCCTCTGATCAGTTGTCCTTGCTCTAGTAAATAAACTCAAGCAAGAAACTGTTTAAACTCAGTGGGTCACACACCAAGGGAAACTGAGAGGTTACTTGTGGGAAAGAAGGGTGCTGGTGGAAGGGGAGGGCATAGAGGAGGGGAACAGGGACTAAAGGGGACTAAAATGCTTTATATGCAAGTCTGAAACAGTCAAGCAATAAAAAGAACAACAACGGCAGTAAACTGAACCCAGTCCCTGCAGTGAAGCTCGTCACCAGTCCTCAAGTGGTATGTAACAGAGCCTCGTTATGAAAACCAACACATCAGTGCCTGCATACCATCTGCCTGACTTCTCCTGCATTCACCCTTTGCCCAGTTAACTGTCTTCACTTTTTCCCTTAAGCCCCAGGAAAAGTGATAGGAACACCAATGAAAGAGAATGGCCAGAATTTAATCGTTTAATCTGAGAAGTGACTGTCTAGGGGTTTATAATATTCATCATATACTATTGGACAGATTTGAAATTCTCTCTAATAGAATGCTTAACCAAGAGCTGGATTGTGGCTAGATGGTGCAATATCCATGTAGCATGTACAAAGTCCAGGGTTTGATTCCTCGAACTGAAAACTAAAAAGAGTTTAATCCACCTCTCCCCCATTTCAATCAAGTATAGAGTTTTAAATTGTAGATTCTGAAACAAATCTCCCCAAAAGTACTGAAGTTCTGAAGCTATTCTGAATGCTTTCTACCAGTCACACAGCAGGACCCACCTCCGTCTCCCCACAAAGGTTATTCAGTTCACGACACCTTCTTCACCAATGTGCTATTGTTCCCTTATGCTCATAAACCATACTTGTTTTTAGTACAGTATGGCTAGTTATTTCTATGCATCTCAAAACCATACATTTTGAAAGAGGATAATAAAAGCCACTTCTAAAGGAAATAGTTGCCAGTTGCTGGAGAGATCACTTAAGGGATTAGTCTTCTGTAACTTTTATGGCGTATATGCAGATGGAAGGCCTCTGGTTCCCCATTACCAGACAGGACATCATTCCCAAACTGCCAAGAGTGTTGGGCAACACTGTGTTGGCAATTTGTTTAGCAGCCAGATCCCTGTGGGGCTGTACCTGTGGGGGTGTCCAATGTGTGTAGCTCTTGTTGACTTTCACGATGCAAATGCTTTCATTATGGCCACCTGCTAGCTACCAGAAGGAGGCTGCTGAACGAGGAGCTGGGAAATACCCTGTAGTTGTTCAGCATACCTCCGACATCATCCAGCTCACAGCCATTGCCTTTCCTGAAGAGGTGCCCCTGCTGCAATATCACATCTGAGATTTCACCCAGAGATACTTGTAGACAAGGATTAGCTGATACAGATGGCCAAAGCCCCACTCTCTAGTCTATGGGTGCACTGAGTGAGTCACATGAGGCATGTCACATGCCATGCCTCATGATTTTAAAAGTCTGCATTTTTAAACTAAGTTCCACAATCTTTCTGTTTAACGTAAGCTGTTTCAGCCTTTTCTTCAGGATCCTTGAATACAGTCAAGGTTCCAAGCTGCTGGATTACTGTGTCCAACCCTGCCTAACTCTAGGAAACAAGGTGTGGGTGGGTGAGTGAGTGAATGAGTGAGCAAGTGAGTGTATATCTACTGAAACCCAGAGTACTCAACTTCCATCACTACTTTGTCCATTTGCTGTGGCAGACATTCAGGGGCTGCCCCTGCAGCATGTAGGCTCATCACAAAGCTGCTCAAGACATGGTCTCACTAGACCCCAGGCTTTTCTTTAATAAGGAAAAGAGAGAGGCAGAAAGTGGGTGGGGGGAAAGAGGAAGGATGAGTGTGGGCTGGGGAAGGGGGCAGAATCCAGACACTGATGGGACCTTAAAGTGAGCTTCAAAAATCCTTTCTAATTATCATTTTACATGTGGAACAACTGAGATTTGGAGCTCCTTGCTGAGGATTTGAAAAGCAATACTGAAACTGAACTCTTTGTCTTACATTCCCAGTCCAGGGACTTCTCTGTATACCAGTTATCTATTTGAACTTCTTACGACAATACTGAACCAATACAGAAGCAGAAAGTCTGAAGTCTGTGGTCACTCGTTAGGATTTTCCTGCAGATGCCCCTGCATTAGGATTTTCCTGCAGATGCCCCTGCATTGGGTGGAGGTTTGTTTAACAAGACAGCCTTCAGACTCCATGCATTCCCAAGTGTGGATTGGAAGCCATTACTCTATTCAAAAGGAGGCCAAAGTCAAAAATAATTTTGTGCTTTCTGGCTGTTGTCCCTTGATCACTGACAGTCCAAGAATGCCCTCTGGTGACTTCCTGCTGTGTGTTCAGGCAGACACAAGCCTTCTGGAGACAGAAGGTGGCTGTGGGAAAAGAGAGGAAGGCCTAAACTCCTGGAAGTGGTTTTCTCTCCAAACAAATGTGATGTGGGTGTTCTGTCAGCAAACTAGTAGGATGTTACCAGGAAATCAGATAAAAGCTTAATACATTGTTAAGCCCCCGTTGCTTTTGTGTTTTGTTCTCTAATAATGACTATAATTCTTTTTAATTACACAATTATTTCAATACTTACTCAACTCGTATATTATACTAATACAAGACAAGGAAACAATAACAAACTAGTAGGCATAAAACTCTCTAACACAATTTTAATTTGGGCATATCCTTCTGTGGTTTTCTGCATAATATGACCACCATTTCAAAGAACATTAACTAAAGCATATTCATGGGGGCTCAGAACGGATCTTTGCAAGACTGGTACTTTTTTAGTTTTGGAGGCATGAATTTAAGACAGACCAAAAAAAATTATATTTGTGCCCCTAAAAAAGTTGAACAGGATGTTGATTAGAAAGAGAATTGTGGAACTGAAGGTTTCCTGGGGATTATGATGTAAATATACTTACCCCTTTAATTCTTATATTGATCAAAAATATTAAATGTAAGATTAAGAAGAGACGGTATCAGCCCTCATGCATGTCAGGGCAAGCAATACCAACAACTGTCATCATTTACTGAGGTGGCACACAATATAAATATTCCACTTGAGTCACTTTTACGTAAACTGTCATGACCACCAGAGAGGGGAGAGAGGCTGTTCTTTTCCACATATCACAGTCTAGAAACTGAAGGTGGTACAAAAAGGAGTCCGTCCAGTTCAAACATTTACTTTTGGACTCCTATGCCATCCTGAAGCAATAGGCTGCCTAGGTTTCCCAAGCAGCTTTCCCACCCCACTTCTTGGATTCATGCACAGCTGAGGCCTCATCCCATCACCTAAGGGCTCCCGTGTTTAAGGAACTGCTGTCCTATCATTTGCTTTTGGCACTAGTTTGGTCTGTGAGGGAGATACAGAAAATTGTTTTTCTGTCCTATTTAACAACTTTTAAATGTTTGAAACCAAGTATCAGAGAACAGTCCCCTCTTCTAGCTTCCTTTGCTGTCCAAACAGTCTCAAGGTCCTTTTTTACAATGTGTGATTTGTTTTTTTCAGGCTTTTATTTACCCAGGTTCAGTCCAGCTGTGTGCGTATCAGCTTTCTGCCTAATATCAGAAAACCAGAATGCCACCTCTGGTGTGATGCAGCCATCTAAATGTGGTCTGACTGTGGCCGAGCACAGTGGGACTACTGCCTTCCACTATCCAAACTGACTCTAGTTCAAAGGCAGCTGAAGAAAGACCTTGGTCCTTCCCGCAGCTGCACGGACCACCCTTTCAGAGCTCACGACCCTTTGCAAACTTCTGCCCTTTTCACTTGGAAAGTGTGACCACTGGCCAAGCTATAAATGAAACCTTCACTAGTCTGACTTTTTAGACATTTTCCCTCTGCGTTGAGATTGTCCAAACCTCAAGTAAAGATATGAAAGAGTGGAGTCCACAAGCAGACCTCATGGCCTCCTTCACCAATGTCCTTTGCCTGTCACTGTTCCATCAGCCATGAGTCTCCTATGCAGCTGTCCCTCAAATCCCCATATCTTCATCTTCCCATGAGGACATCATCAGACACGTAAGACACCTCTTCCTGAAATCCAGACATCACTCTTCGGAGGCACTTCCCCTCCCTACCAGCCTCCCCACTCTATCAAAAAAGGAAATGAAGTTGCTTGTGCATATCTTGTTTTTAAGCAAACCCACATTTAGTGACTCTACAGTGATATGTCCTAAAAGGAACAATTGGGTGTTTATT
>NW_022196914.1:51274381-51282915 GCF_008632895.1 Mastomys coucha
AAAAAAAAAAAAAAAAACAAAAAGGAAAGTTCATATAAAACCCAATTTTGAGCAGATGAGAGAAATGGCATTTAGCTGTATTTTTTACACTTTTAGAAATCAGCTGAGAAAATGTGTTTTCGAGAATATGGCACACAGCTAGGGAGTGCAATCATGCCTCCTCAATGAAAAATTAAAAGTTGTATGCTTAAAATTCAAGCAACAAAAGCCATACAGGTTTTTTCATTCCCTCAATGGGCACCCGCTGAAAGGCCCTAAATACATCTACACTTCTCCTTGTCTCAGACAACTATGTGATCTTCATAAAGAACAGGCAAAAAGAAAAGAAAAGAAAAGAAAAAGAAAGGAAAAGAAGTGAAATGAAATGAAGTTGTGTAAAGAGCCCCATATAACTACAGTTAGTTAAATATGTTTATATCTTTTAGCGACAGCCCATTCTTCCTTGTGACAGGCACAGTAGCTACTCCCTCGCCTAACCAGGGGTAAGGCCTAAATGAATCTCCACTGAATTTAATCAGAGTGATTTTTTGTGTGTGTTTGATGGGCATGTACCCCATGCCAGCTTGGAGACTTGCATGTTGATGGACATGTGCTCCCATGCTTTGGTTTTGCGACATTTATACATTCACCACATAATAGTAGTGATGACAGCCCTGATGGTTCCCTCAAAATACCTTCCAGGTTAGTTCTCCACAAGCCTACAAACTAGCTAAAGCAAATTTTCTACAATAATCTAGGATGGTTGGGCTGAAGAACTGTTAATAAATTAAACTTTTAAAATTACAGGATTAGCAGGCATGACCCAAACCAACTACTCTAATATGGTTATTCTTGCCCATGTTTGAAATACTATGATAAAAACAATAAAGATTCTTCACATTCAAAAGTTGAAGTAATATAAATCTATTATATTCTATATATTTATCTAAAATATATATACACATATACATATATGTATATATGTATGTATATATGTATATATGTTCCTTTCAAAGAATTGGTAGGCCAAGTGAAAGCTGAGTTTGGGCAAGCCTGGAATAATGTAGTACTCATAACCACATCCTCTTCATAAATGCCACCAACCTCATGTGCCACTAAAAGTCAACACCAAGTTTACCACCAGCTGGCTTAAGCCTTGGGAGACAAATGGACCATTTAGAGGGAAATGCCTGATGCCAAACAAGAAGCTGAAAATTACATGGAAGACTCCTGCCTGAATTGGACCCACATGCCAAGCATCCTTGGTGACAGCCCAGACACAGCAGGCTCTTGAAAGCTCCGACAGCTAGGAACCCACTTCTACTTCCAAACTTTCTACCCACTAGATCCAGGAGTCCTTGAAGTCATGTGCATAGGAAGCCACTGTGCTCTCAGAAGCCACATCTTTTAAAGACCAGAGATGCTGATAGATGAACAAATGACCAAAAAGTGACTAAAGCCTTTGTGCCCTTCAAAAAATGGCTGAAAGTGTCCATGACCAGTTCTACCCAGATGGGTCTTCACACAGAGAGACAGAAACAGCAGTGTCGGACTCCCCTTCTCTCTTCTTGACATGATGAAACTATGCCTGGTTTCAGGAAGACAGAGGAATGGGGCAAAGGTTGCAGGCGACAATGATGTAGCAGGCCAGGCAGCCTTTTACAAGTGCATACGAATTTGAAGCCACCGTGCTCTTGTGTATGTTCTAAGTTTCAGACTTCCAGTGGCCCTTTAATAGAGAAAACTAAAGCCAATCACTTCTGTGCCTGTATCAACCTTGTAAGACACACAAAGTCCTTCCCTGCAATGATTAACTGTCAGCCTCTCTCACTCATCTGGAGTGATTTTTCCAATTAAGCCAGACAAGCGTTTGGCTCTGGCCCTGGCTCCACCTCTGAGGCCAGGTCTTGAAGAATGAGACTTCAGGCGGTTGCTGACACTTCTTTTCTTACACAAGCTTCTCTTGACAAACAATATCGACTACAAATTTGTCAGGACTTTCTATGGCCATCAGTCACAGGTGTCCCTTTGTCTTCTTGTGAATACACACCTGTGTTTCTTCCTACTGCCATTCTGAAAGAAAACAAAATAAAATAAAACTAAGAACAAAATTCTCAAAGTGAGGGTCAGTGCGAGTGATGACAGTGTACACTTGCTACACTGGATTCACCCTTTCTAGGAGATCTAAAATCTATAGATTCCACGTCAGAGACACGAACATTGGAGTTGCATAGAATGAAGATTTTAGCTAAAGCAAAGCTTCAGTTCTTCAGGTGCCATGACGTCAATGACCAGATATTATAAATGAAAAAGATGCTTGGTGTAAGAAAGCAGAGGCCCGTAGACCACTTCGCTTTTCAAGTGCTACACTAAGCAGACTAAGAACATATAAGGGCTATATTTGTGACATGGGTTTTCAGTTTACATTCTGTTGGAATGATGAAGGAGAATGATATGGCAAGAAAGAAAGGCCTTTGGCTTATACCAGGATCCAGGGACCTCAGCTTCAGATAAAAGAGAAAGACTCACTGTACCCTAGGCTTTGGTAAAAATCAAGAATCATACAGTAGTAACTGTATGTGGTTATCTCTGATCCATTTCTCCTCTGTGAGCCCTGAAGCGGTCCAGCATCCAGGTCTAACACCCTGCCTATAGAATCCCTAGGTAACCCCGTATGTAGTACTCCAGTTCAACAACAACTGCAATCTTTCCCAAGAGTTGTAAGAGGGCCTGTGTTAGGACTGGGGCCTGGGTCCAAGAGCCTGCAGAGCTCCGGGATTGGCAGGTCCCATCTTCTGACCAAATGAATGGCGGAAAGCAGAACCAGAACACATGCTCTTTCCCTGACTCTTGAATGAGAAGGAATTGAAGTTTCAAAGGAAGCTCATAAATGTTTTCCCTTCGCAAGGTTTATCAGTAGAAATACTACTTACCTGGCAGAGCAATAGGCAGGCCTATTGCTGCCTGTTCTTCTTCCATGTGTCAAAGATGAAATATCAGTGACTTCCCCAGCAACACGGAGAACCACAGGAATGATTAGAGTGCTCAGCTTGCAGGTTCAGCTTACACCAAAAGTTTACATTAAAACGATTCGGCATTAAGCAGAATTTCACAACCCACTTAGTTGTCACAGATCTAACTTATTTTTTTCAGTTTTCATTATTCATGAAATCAATGACGGTAATCTAATGTTGATTCAAAGCAGAAAGGGAGGATGGAAAATGAGCTTCAGAAAGTGGCCATGTTTGCTGATGGGGGTAATGTTGGCTGTCTAAGCCAAGAGGAAAAGGGATCTGCCTAGAGATAAGGGGAGACATCTATCTAATGGGCAAAACAACCAATCTGTGTAAAAGGAAGGAGTTAGGCTTCCTACAGAAAGCCATGGGCCTCACTTCTGAGACCTATGATCGAATCTACAAAAAATTTGCAGCCGGGCAGTGGTGGTACACATGCCTTTAATTCCAGCACTTGGGAGGCAGAGGCAGGCAGATTTCTGAGTTCGAGGCCAGCCTGGTCTACAGAGTGAGTTCCAGGGCAGTCAGAGCTATGCAGTGAAACCCTGTCTCAAAAACAACAACAACAAAAAAAGATTGTTTAACTCTCATGCATTTGATTCCAAACACCACAGCTCCATGAGAGTCAATCTTTGCCTAACTTTAAATAAGGGCAATGGGGTCTAAACTTACACACATATAAATATAACCAGAAAAAAAAGTTTTTCCTTAAGACTGGAAAGATCCCTGGACCTTACCCAGATCTCACTCATCACAAATTGAGTTAAAATGGGTTACATGAGGGTGTCTGTAGCAAGTTATGTGAGTGAATCTAATTGTTCAGCCAGATTTAGAAACAACCACTCTTGAGCAAAGAAAGCAAACATATAGCATAAGAACTCTTTCTTCTTCTCCTTTGTTCATGGCAGATATTATTAATCAATACCAACACAGCCAATAAACCTAGCCCAAGCTCAGAACCCTTCTTGTGGAGCTCCAAACAGCCTCTACCAGTCAATGAGAACTGGCTCACAAATTGAAAAGTCCCTGTCATCCCTGAGTGACAAAGAACAGACACTAGCATTTTGAGCTCAGTTGTATGTCTAGCTGAGCATCTAGAAAACATCATTTTACAAAATCTTCACTGATACCTGACCTTTGAGCCTCTCAGAACCTTTGTGAGGCGTGCAGGTCAGGTATTTGGATCCTCACTTGAAAAATGAGGCAACTGGCGGTCACAGAGGTGGTCTCTCAAGGTGAGAAAGCTGAAATGAGCAAAAGAAGGAAAAGTCTGTCCTCAGTTGTCTCCCAGGACAGTGTTCCGCCATCACTAGGGCTGAAAATTCCAGATATCCTGGATGAAAATCTGAATATTGAGGAAGTAAATATAGACCTAGAGCAAACAGAAAAGAGGAGAGGCCAGCCCTGGAGAGTGAGCCTGTTGTTCATGGCCAACAAAGTCTCAGGACTGGGAAGCCAGACCCCTGAGATCTGACCTGAGTTCCTCTGCCTCGGGGCTTCGCTGGGGAGCTCAGCAGGAGTGGGGGAGGGAGTGGCTCAGTGCAGAGTGCCCCCTCCTCTCTCTCCACACTACCCAGAAGGACCTCTCCCAGATGCCTTCCCCTCTCCCAGTGGTGACTCTCAGCCTCACTCCCCTCTGCACAACCTGCAACTTCCCTGCAAGCTGAAGGCAACGGCCTCTTGCTCACAACAGTCCCGGCCAACAGACTTAAGATAAGACAAGCACCTTGGCAGCGAGACTTGAATATAAAATTGCAAACAGCTTTTGAAGCTGCAGATCCATAATACTCGAAGCCAAAGAAGAGGGGGTTGCCTCTTCTGCCCCTTTGTCTAAATCAACACTGCAAAGGGTTGAAATGAGTCCAGCCAGCTTTCGGATGTGATCTCACAGGCCTGCCTGACACACACATGCATTTACAGCCTGTCACCAGAGCAAAACCCCCATGAGGCTTGTCACCACCTGATGCAGAGGGCGCATTTCTGTTGAAATCAAAGCAAAGGGGGTGTGGTTTAATGTCCTTTCATGTGCTCAGATATGTCCTACCTAACCTGAGTGTGCCCTTGCCTCTGTAAGAAGTCAAGAAATTTTAAGATTATAAGGTTGAATAGAGAGGGTTTTTGAACACAGGGGTGGCTCACCCCTACCACTTCCTATTGTGCTACCCTGACCTAGAAACTAAATTCCTTAACTTTTCCCCATGTGAAATGGGACTGAAGCAATACCCTGTAATACTTCACTGGTTACAATACCTGGTGCTTTCTTTAAAATACAAAACAGGTTAAATATTAACGTAAGCAAACCATGTGAACAATCTGGCACAATGGCAGATGCAAAGTCAGCAATAAATGTTAACTGTCACTGTTTAGTAGAAAAATAGAGAATAGAATAATCAAAATATATACTAGAAAGCTTTTAGATTAAGGTGGCATCTAAACAGGTCCCCAACTATACCTCAAAGTCCCTGCTATCAGATGCAGATGACCAAGCAGAAAACTCTGATGTTATGCTGTTATGTTTAATGGCATAATTTTCATGCATAGGAGTGAATAATTAGCAAGAGTCAATAGCACTCATTTTGGAATTGCCATCTTTATCATCAAGGCTATACATATCTTACTTAGCCTGTATGTGGTATATATTTCTGTTCTTCCCAAAACTTTACCAAAAACTTGTATAATTTTATAGTTAGAAATAATTAAACAAAATGTATAATAAATTAAAGTACCAGATGTCTTGCAAGTCACAAACCTGGCTCTCTAGAGGAAATAGCAACCAAAGAGCACCAAGCATGTGGAGATCACATCATGACTTCCTTGCTGGCACTATTTGACATTTCTTTTGGAAGCTTCTAGAGACCAAAGTTTCCAAATCCAAGTGGAAATGGGCCAGAGATGTTTTTAGAGATAACCAGCAGTACTTCCAGCCCAGGGAAAGGCAAAGCCAAGGATTCTTTTACAAGTAGAGTCCACCACCTGAGCCAGTTCTGCGTATATGTAAGTTTCTACTACATAAGGCTGTTTAGGATTGACCAGGTGAGTACACAAAGGCAGATGGACAAACAGACTAAGATGGCACACTCTCAGGCACACACACACAGACACACACACGAAACACATACACATACAAACACACACATACACACACACACACACACACACACACACACACACTGCTGGTTTGTTCCTACAGCCTTGCTTTGAATTATCCTTGGAGGAGTTTGGGGACTCAGCCTTTGTTTTCCCTCCATTTGCAAAGAAATGTCTCTAACTAGGGTTTCCCTTCAACTGGTAAAATATTAAAAAGTTTCTGATATCCTATGAACATGAAAAGTCTGAAAGATGATGCTACAAACCCCATCTTTGAAGTACCCGTGTAAGGGAGATCAGGAATTATAGTGAAGCTAATCTGTTCTCAGGATCTAGGAGCACAGGAGCCAGCTGGGTCATTGGCAGCAAACAAAAGCCTAGGGGCCCTCAGAAGCGGGCTGTTAGTTAGTGGTAAATTCGGGGCCTCTCAGAGGCTAAGCAAGTTCTGAACCAATTACGTATTTGAATACCTCTAATATATTAAAAATTGAATATATTCCACAATACTGCTACACAAGTTATGGTAATTTTTATGTTTACATTTAGCAAATGAATACTTTTGACCCAGGAATAATTTTTAAAACAACATGCATACATTGTTTTGGAGATAGCTTCAAACGTCAGGTTTTGAGGCCCTTTGTCAATAAAAAGCCCAACACAGCAGTTCTCTATAGCCAGGCCTGTCACAAACAGTAAAGACAGTGAGAAGAAGATTCCCTGGGGGCTGGCCTGAGGTCACAGCATCATCCATGGCCCAGGGGATAGTGGAAGTGTAAGTGAAGCCAGGAAGCCTAAGCTCCCCCGACCACCCAATGATTGCCATAGCTCTTGAGCCACTCCTTTTGGACAAGACTTTTGGATCCAAGACAAGAAGTCTAGCTTGAAACAGCATCTCAGCTCTTAATTGAGCTTCCAAAGGATGTAAACCACTCTCTTCCAGGCATAGCAATTTCCTTCACACACAGCAAGTGGATTCTACCCAAATAGAAAAGTGTATCTTTGATACACCCACATTTCAAAAGCCCCTTCAGCATGGGCAGTCTAAGACAGTGCAAAGATATTTCAAGAGGATGCTATACTGTTCAATCTGTATAATAATTTCCAAGTACCAGTTCCTCTGGAATCCAGCAAAACAAAGCAAAGGACACAGAGATAGATTCTAAGACACACTATGAATAAAGGTGAGATAGGACAATGATATAACAACCTAACATGAGGGCTTTCGTGACAGCCAGAATTAGTTACCTTGCCAGCTGTAAGGCTCAGGTACCTGCTTCTCCATAATCTGCTCTTACAATGTCTGCTATAGTCCCTGGACTTGGTGACTACTCACCAACTACATCTGAGGACTGAAAACTGTAGGGAAATATCCAACACCACACCAGGATGAGAAACCATCTTCTCAGTTGTTGGTCAAGGTTGTCAAAGAGGCTCTCAAAGCAGTATGTAGGCTTGGTTGTCCTCCCAACCTCAAAGGTATAAGGTAAATCCCTACTGTTGAAAATACCATGTACTTCAGACACAGGATCTGGATCTGACCTGAAAGCCTCCTCCCTAGTGTTCATGGTACCCAGAAACACCATGGAAGCTTCCAAATAAAGGAAGTGGCCAGTTACGACTCTACAAACCACAGTACTAGACATGGCATAGGGTGGAGTAGGAGCGCACATACCTTGGTGGCTAACAAGAACTCTCTACCTAGATGTAAGGTCCAGGCAACAAGAGCAAAATCATTCCTGGTTCTGAAAACCTAGCCAACCACCCAGGGTTAGTAAAGTCATAGTAGATCTTGGAGAATGAACAGCCACCACTTTCTCAAACCAACATAATTCCTAACTACATCCTTAACATTCAACCTTGTGCCCACAGATAAATGCAGCTCTCACCTTTTATCAATGATATTTCTTCTTGCAATAGATGGCAATTATTACAGAAAACCATAACTGACCAAGGTGCAGAATTGTGGAACTCAGTCCCAGTGGATCCATGGACAACGTGACTCCTGTGCTTAGGCTCTGGGATCACTGTAGAAGAGAGAAAGGAAAGATTGTAAGAACCGGATCAGAGAGTGTGGGAGCCCTGCTGGGCTCACTAAAGAACTCAAAACCGAAACCAGAGACTTAGCTCGCTGGGGGTTTGGAGCCTATGTAAATGACTCAAGGACCAGATACCAGCTCTTTAGGAAGCCGTGATCTTTTGATCTCTCTTCTCTTTCTTGGAATCCCTTGTATCAATGTTTGAGCTTTGATGTCTGATTCTCACCTAAATGCCAATTGCATACCTGTACTGTCTTTGAGTATAAATGTTCTCCTGTCATTTAGTAAAGCACGCCTTGATGAGAACCATTCTCTTGGCGTCGTGTCTCTTTTCTCTGCCACTCATTGTAGAGGCACGGAAAGTTGCCTGCAGATAGCTTGCCTCTCCCGAAAAAGAGGCGGGGAGGGAGTCAGACTT
>NW_022196914.1:51284090-51286526 GCF_008632895.1 Mastomys coucha
CTGCCACCCATTGCAGGTTTCCAAATCCTCGGTTCGTAGAACCCCACGCAAGTAGGAGCTGCGGGACGACATCCTACAAGAGAGTTTGCTACGAGAATGTGTCTTCTAGAAATGTCAGAGAAGCTACACCCATGATGTCTCAACAGCGTGGCCACCTAAACAGGATCTGAAAAAGGATAACACCAATAGACATGCTAATATGAGAGGAAGAGAGGTCAAGAGACTTCAGTCCTAGACAAAGAGCTTCATACATTTAAGGAAGGCTGAAAACAGGAGAAAATATCTTCCCCAGGGAAGAACACACCAACTAGTTATCCAATACCAAATGTCAGCCCTAAGCACACGCATTTATATATACTTGTGTGTGTGCATAACATTATACAAACTAGGTAGATTGTACTTTTATTTTACATTTATAAATACATCTTACAGCTGGGCGGTGGTGGCACACACCTTTAATCCCAGCACTTGGGAGGCAGAGGCAGGTGGATTTCTGAGTTTGAGGCCAGCCTGGTCTACAGAGTGTGTTCCAGGACAGCCAGGGCTACACAGAGAAACCCTGTCTCGAAAAACCCAAAAAAAAAAAAAAAAATACATCTTACACACACACACAACAACAACAACAGTTAAAGAAAATGAGGCCATCATTTGGAAAAGAAGGGATCACATAAGGGAGGTTAGAAAGAGGAAAGGAAAGGTGAAAATGACATGATTTTATTATAAACTCAAAAATTATAAAATTATTTTTTAAAAGGAGGTTGTGAGATTTGGGATCCAACACTCCCTTTGGTTCTTTTTTAAGTCTCAGTTGGTTACCCTATACAAGTCTTCTTATGTACCCAGCAGTTTTCTAATAGTTTATTCTCCCCCTACTTAAATGTATAAATAACCTCAGAACACACACGCCTCTGCTCACCTCTCAGTCTCAGGAACATCGCTTCCTATTGCTTCACTTGTGGGTTAGGAATCCAACACACACACACCCCCAGGAAGACTATCAGAGCAAAGAAAATAGTTACAAATCCACTAGAGAAAGAAAAATCACAGTTCTCCAAGGAAAACAAAGGGTCTGGCTTCAGAAGAAGAACATGCCCACCAAACAGAAAGAAGCCAAATGGATTAGTCATTATAAATACAGATGTGCTTTTGAACAAAACCCAGTAAAAAGTTGAAATTTACTCTTAAAACACAAGCGTTAACTACAAATGCTATTTGTGTCTGAATAAGAAGCAGTCCATGGAACCTCTGGACACTCATCAACAGAAGAAGTGGTTGCCTGGAAGATGGTAAGAGCCTACCCACAGTTCACTGGAAAGGCCAACTTCACTCTTGCTGCTCTGACAGACACTCACCCCACATCTTAGCAGACTCCTAATTGTCTTAGAAGTCTTCAGGAAAAGGATGAGGTGCTGAGAACAGACACACTCCCTGAGAGGCCATTGATATCCAGTGTGTGCACACTTAGCAAGCGCTGCCGCCGATCCCATTAGTTCCATCATGTCTTCTGCGAAAACACAGCAGCTTTTGGTGGTCCCTGTCACTGGCCTCCCTTGTGAAGAGTTTGTTCCCTGCTGCAGAATGGGTTAAAACACAGAGAAGGTAATCATATTGCTTTTCTTGGGCTCTACCCTAGCACTTCACGCCCATGGTTTTCAAATCATTGGCTACAATTTTTTTAAATACAAGAGAAAGCAGGTGAGTTATCAGGGAATATTTTCCCTGGCAAAACTGTAGTAGGCAGCTGCATTCAGACAAGCTGAGAAAAGAAACTTCAGTTTTCCCTTAGCTTATCCATCTGATGTTTTCAAAGTGCTTTAACACGAGATCCGGGTCCTGTTTCCTGTCTATCTTTGTATTCATGGAGCCTTCATGGAAAGTACATAGGGGTAGAATTATAATGAATGTTTGAAGAATGGATAAGGACAGGAAAAATAAGTGTACATCAGGAAATAACACAGAATTCTTTCGATAAAACTGAAATGTAACCAAAACAAAAATTTCACACAGCTAATCGCTTGGACATTAAGAGGGGATTCCGTTGTTTCCTAGATTTCAGAGCTTGGCTACAAGTAACTAAGAGTAGTCAAAACAATAGATTGTTGAAATGTGCACTTATCAGTGTTAACACTATCAAAATGTCAGTCATGCCCAAAATACATTCACATTAAGTGCTCTAGAGGTGCCAGTACCAATGTCCCAGCAAAGTCATTGTCTGGAAAGAGGGTTTGAGGGCACTGAGGGCAGGTGGATTTTTTGTTTTGTTTTTTCTTCCCTTGGGTTTTTGTTTTCTTAACCTAAATGCTGGTTCTAATACCCATAGCACTTCCTAAGAACAAGATGAGGAATACAGAGGTGAGACCTCCAGGTAAGAGAGAGAGACCTCTAGGTGAGAGAGACCTGCAGGTGAAAGAGACCTCTAGGTGAGAACTCCAGGTG
>NW_022196914.1:51286830-51297531 GCF_008632895.1 Mastomys coucha
TCCAGGTGAGAGAGATCTCCAGGTGAGAGAGACCTCCAGGTGAGAGAGATCTCCAGGTGAGAGAGATCTCCAGGTGAGAGAGACCTGCAGGTAAGAGAGACCTCCAGGTGAGAGAGAGAGACCTCTAGGTGAGAGAGACCTGCAGGTGAAAGAGACCTCTAGGTGAGACCTCCAGGTGAGAGAGACCTCCAGGTGAGACCTCCAGGTGAGACCTCCAGGCTGCTGCAAAGCAGCTGCACTTGGCTTCATGCCCCCTGTGCTGCCTCCTCCTTGTCTCCCACTAACCCCAGGACATCATATATACTAGGATAAAAATGGATATGTATGCCAAGTGGTGCTTGGTGGTACTACTCAGGAGGCTGAAGCAGGGGGACTGGGAATGCAAGGCCTACCTGGGCTACAGAGCCGATTCAAAGCCAGCCTAAGCAAACCTGTTTCAAAATAAAATGTTTGGAAAGGGGCTGGGAATGTAATTCAATTGCTTACCCAACAGGTATGAAGTCCTAGGTTATTTTAGCATCAGTGTGTTGTTAGCATCAGTTCACACACACATATGCATGTCTCTCTCTCTCTCTCTCTCTCTCTCTCTCTCTCTCTCTCTCTCTCTCTCTCTCTCGCACACACACACACACACACACACACACACACACACACAGAAACCTAAATGAATGCTACATAAAAAGTTTCTTTTTGAGTACAGCAATGCTGTTATTCTACAAAATACTGAGATTCTTCCTCCCCACCCACCCCCTCCTCCCCCAGGTATATGTGTTCATATGCACATATATGCTCAAGTGTAGACGATGTGTGTGTGTCAGGACAACCTTGAGTTTCAGCCTTCCACCTTGTTTGTGATGGAGTCTGTTTGATGCTCACCACTAAGGATGTCAAGGTAGCTGGACCCACCACTACCACCGCCACCACCCACCCCAAGGCGCCAGGTATTCTCTGGGTATTCTTTTGTCTCTACATCCCATGTTGTCTACATCCCATAGGAGTGCTGAGTTAAAGATAGGAGTGTCTGTATCCAATTCTACGTGGGTTCTGGGAACCGGGACTCAGGGCTTCTCATTTGTAACCTACTGAACCATTTCTTTAGCCCAATAGTGAAATTTCTACTCTCAACTCAGTCAGGGACATCTTTTTAAAAAATTATGAAGTAACCGCGTGCTGTGGTAGCTATATCCATGTTTTAATCTTTGAAACTGAAGGCTTAGGCCTTGGCTCTTTTGTGACTGTGGGACTGCTCTTGTTTAGAAAAATAACCATTTCCTGTAAGGTTGAAACGGGTTATCTACCCAGCTTCAGACACTGATCGGTGGGTCTCTGGCGCCCTCTAGTGGTGTCGTGGGGAACATATTCTGTCAACAGGGAAGTGAAGGGGTGTTTGCTGAGGCAATGTGAAGAAGCCTCATAACCCAGGGATTAAGGAACAGTTACAACTTTAAATAAGGGAAGTTTCAAGTCTTTCCGGTCTCCGATATTTTGTGTCCTCTCCGTTTTATCGTCTCTGTCTTTTCTCATCCTGTTTATCTTACGTACCCTTGAGGGCTCTAGACTTACTGAGTCCTTGTCCATCCCCATTGCTTTACCAAGCCTCCTTGTAGACAAAGCCTCCTTCTCCTCAAACAAGACACGTTTCTCCAGTGCCTTCCATGACATCCTGCATCTGTTTCACAGTGGCATTTACTCTATCGTTAGTTCCTCGATCCTAAAGTCTTTTTTTCTATTTTTTTATTAGATATTTTCTTTATTTACAATATCTCTTTTCCAAGGTTTGCTCCAAAAAAAGAAAAGAAAAGGAGAGAAAATAAAAGAGAAACTAAAACAAACTCCAGTTCCCTCTCTCCTCCCCCTGCTCACCATCCCACCCCCTCCTGCTTTCGGGCCCTGGCATTCCCCTACACTGGGGCATAGAACCTTCACAGGGCCAAGGGCCTCTCCTCCCATTGATGACCGACTTGACCATTCTCTGCTATACATATGCTGCTGGAGCCATTAGTCCCCCTATGTGTACTCTTTGGTTGGTGTTTTAGTCCCTGGGAGCTCTGAGGGTACTAGTTAGTTCATATTGTTGTTCATCCTAAGGGACTGCAAACCCTTCAGCTCCTTGGTCCTTTCTCTAGCTCCTTGCCACTCTCTCCCTACCTATTCAATATTGTACTTGAAGTCCTAGCCAGAGCAATTAAATAACAAAAGGAGATCAAAGGGATACGAATTGGAAAGGAAGAAGTCAAATTATCACTATTTGCTGATATGATAGTATAACTAAGTGACCCCAAAAATTCCACCAGAGAGCTCCTAAGCCTGATAAACAACTTCAGCAAAGTTACTGGATATAAAATTAACTCAAGCAAATCAGTGGCCTTCATCTACAAAAAGGATAAACAGGCTGAGAAAGAAATTATGGAAACAACACCCTTCACAATAGTCACAAATGAAACAAAATACCTTGGTGTGACTCTAACTAAGCAAGTAAAAGATCTGTTTGATAAAAACTTCAAGTCTCTGAAGAAGGAAATTGAAGATCTCAGAAGATGGAAAGATCTCCCATGTTCGTGGATTGGCAAGATTAATATAGTAAAAATGGCCATCTTGCTGAAAGCAATCTACAGATTCAATGCAATCCCCATCAAAATTCCAACTCAATTCTTCACAGGCTTAGAAAGAACAATTTGCAAATTCATCTGGAATAACAAAAAACCCAGGATAGCCAAAACTATTCTCAACAATAAAGGAACCTCTGGTGAGATCACCATCCCAGACCTTAAGCGGTACTACAAAGCAATTGTGATAAAAAAACTGCATGGTATTGGCACAATGACAGGCATGTAGATCAATGGAATCAAATTGAAGACCCAGAAATGAACCCACAAACCTATGATCACTTGATCTTTGACAAAGGAGCTAAAACCATCCAGTGGAAAAAAGACAGCATTTTCAACAAATGGTGCTGGCTCAACTGGCGGTTAGCATGCAGAAGAATGCAAATCGATCCATTCCTAGCTCCTTGTACAAAGCTCAAGTCCAAGTGGATCAGAGACCTCCACATCAAACCAGATACACTGAAACTAATAGAAAAGAAAGTGGGGAAGAGCCTGGAGCACATAGGCACAGGGGAAATTTTCCTGAATAGAACAAGAGCTTATGCTCTAAGATCAAGAATTGACAAATGGGACCTCATAAAATTGCAAAGCTTCTGTAAGGGAAAAGATATTGTCAATAGGACAAAATGGCAACCAACAAATTGGGAAAAGATTTTTACCAATCCTATATCTGATGAAGGGCTAATATCCAATATATACAAAGAACTCAAGAAGTTAGACTCCAGAGAACCAAATAACCCTATTAAAAATGGGGTACAGAACTAAACAAAGAATTCTCAACTGACGAATACTGAATGGCTAAGAAGCACCTAAAGAAATCATCGTTAGTCATCAGGGAAATGCAAATCAAAACAACCCTGAGATTCCACCTGAAGTCTTTTTATATCAATTCCAAACCAGAGCAAGGACACGCTGCTCCTGTCTTTGTTTTTCATAGTAACTGCCCAGCACAACATTTCTTCAGAGGAATTAAAATTGATTTTTTTTCCAGTGTTAAATTATAAGAACTGGATTCTATCTATTGTTCAGTTTTGGTTTTTTTGCTAGTTTGGAGGTGGTTTCTCTTTTTTCCTGGTTTTTATATTGTTTTGTTTTGTTGTTGTTCGGTATGGTTTGGTTTGGTTTGGTTTGGTTTGGTTTGGTTTGGTTTGGTTTGGCTGGTTTGGTTTGTGGCAGCAATAGGTGGGATAGGTTATTCATGAAATTTTGGAAGCAGAAAGGTCCAGGCTTTCAATACATATTAAAACATACAGAGCCAACAAAGATAAAGGCTATCAAACTCTCCATGAAGTTCAGCGCAATGACCTTTCCCAGCAGATGAAACTCACCCCCTAACTCTGCACTGCAGATAATGGAACAGTCAACTCCAACCTGGATCCTTATTGTATATTGTTGGGTTATAATTTTCATTTCCTCTCACAATGTACTTACACAACTACTGAACATATATTACATAGTTCTTGTACATGCTAGGTAGGCAAGCCACCAGTGATCCATGGCTCCAATCCACATCTCTGGCTCATTTTTATACACTCCTCCCCTGCATACAGACCCTCTGTGCAGACCAGAGCTCCATATAATAATTAAATGTATGCTTAACAACAGATACTAGGACATTTTTCTTAATAGATTAAATTGTAATTCCACTTGGCATCGGGCAAATCATTATCTCAGTAGAAGGTAAAAAAACCCCAAGTTGATCTTCATATATTACATACACACATTGAAATGCCACACTGTCCCTCACAATGCATGCAATTGCTGTGTTCTTTATTTTGTTGTTGTTGCTGCTGCTGCTGCTGCTGCTACTGTTTTTGTTGTTTATTTTGTTGGTTTGGATCTTTGGGGTTTGTGTTGTGGTTTTTGGTTTGGTTGGTTGGTTGGTTGCTTGCTGGCTTGCTTGCTTGGTTTATGGGGGATGTTGTCTGGTTGGGTTTGTGGTTTTTCTGAGACAGGGTTTCTATATGTAAGAGCCTTGGTTGTCCTGGAACTGGCTTTGTAGACCAGGCTGGCCTCAAATTCACAGAAATCCACCTGCCTCTACCTCCAGAGTGCTGGGATTAAAAGAGTTTGCCACTATGTCTGGCCAGCAATCATTGTGTTAATTAAAAGTAGTAATATATTTTAAAACATAAGAAAAGCAGAATATGCCAACAGAAACAGGGTGGAAGTCAAGTGTGACATCCTTATATCTTAAGCACATTTCCACTTTATCTCAAAGTTTTATTCCAAGGCTAGGAACACATCTCTCCAGTGAAATCATCCTCTACCAAAGATCTGAGAATACGTCCTGTCTTCCTTCTGGAGGCGGCCAGTGGTAACAGTGATTAGCCCAGAAGAATGTTCTCCACCTGGACTCACACTTGAGTAGCTTCCTTCCATCTGAAGGCACAGAGAATTCCCCCAGAAACCCTACCAAAGCAATGGTTGGCCCATAAATATACATGTACATATTGATACGGGACTGATCACTGGCATGTTGAGTTCCACAGTTTGTGGCGTCAGAGAGCTTTGCAGTCAAATGTTTAAGGGAAGAGGAGAAGAAAGCCTTTCCTTCGGTTGCTTTCCTAGTAGACTTAGCCTGGAAGGAGAAGAAGCTGATGAGCTCTACAATGCTCTACAGAGCAGTCAAAATCAAAGATGGTGGTCTTAGAGTAAGCAAGCCTTCTGACTCATGAATTCAGCCGATTTCAGGGTGAGATTTGTTACAAAAGCCAATCACTTGTTGCTCTCTAGAATACTACATGGAGATTGTCACACCAAATTTATAAAAGTTTGGTTTTGTATTACTTCCATTTTGCAAAAATCACAAGTGTATCAGTATGGAAAGAAAACTTAGTGGTGTTACTGGAACGGCTGGTAGTACATACCCTTAGAAATAATCTATATAGTCTGTGCATGTGTATGTGTGTGCATGTGTATGTGTGAGAGAGAGTATGTGTCTCTGTGCGCATATGTATCCTGTCTCCTCTACTCCCCCGTCTCTCCTCTCTCTCCTTTCTTTCTCTCCTCTTTCTCCCCTTTCTCTCTTTTTTCTCTTCTCTCCTTTATCCTTTCTCTATCTCTCTCTCTGTCTCTTTCCCTCTACATCTCTCTCTATCTGTCTGTCTTCCTCTTCTCTCTGGATAATCTGTAATCTACTGTGGTAGATGGTAACTCTGTGGTTGTATTAATGTGATTAGGAATAAAAGCTGTTGCATTTGTTCTCAGCCTTCCTAACACTGTGACTCCTTAGGACAGTTCCTCATGTTGTGCTGACCCCCAACCATAAATTTTTTCATTGCCACTTCTCACTGTAATTTTGCTACTGTTATGAATCACTATGTAAATCTTTGGAGGTAGAGGGCTGCCCCAGGGGGTCACGCCCCACAGGTTGAGAACTAAGGGGCCAGTTAACCTGCTCCACTGTGTTCTGTGGGCAACACTGAGAAGACTTTGAGGTCACTTCAGAGAAACCAGCAAAAGTAAAATGAACTCATGTAGTGTAAAGAATGAAAACTTGCAAGGCAAGTGGCCAGAGAGGATAATGTCTCCCTAATGAGCTGAATTTTTAAAAGAGGGTCAAAAAAGAAATAATCAAAAAGGAACTGGTATACAAATAATAATCAAGTGCTCAGAAATTCTGCTTTCAGCAGTGACTCCTTTAACCACCTATTCACCCATGCGGGGCTGTCTGACAAACAGCTCCCGGGAGTCTCCCGCCTAAGCCCTCAGGACCATTCACAAAAATTATTGTTCCTAACATCTCAAAGCCCTTTCAGGCCCTGCCAACCCAGCCCAAGCCAATTGCCAAAGTCTTTATAAATGCATAAAAGAAATAAAGTATTTTGGTAACTTAGCAAATTGGTTATTTAACGATTGTTGAGGTGGTTTTGGGAAATCGGACCAACTGTGCTAGAAGAATGGGCTCATTCAGGGTTCGGGGAAGTCTTCCCATGGGTCCCTTTTGTCACATCACCCTTTGTCTGCTTCCCCAGCAAATGGAGGAGTGTCTGAAACTCAAGGAGCTTCTCTCGTCCTCTGGGAATGGATGAAGTAGACTAAGCTCTGGAGAGAGGTTACTAAAAAGCTTATATCCATGGGTCTCCTTAAACTGACTTTCAGAGAAAATGACTAACTAGAATGACTAACAGGAAGAAACTTCCATAAGTTAAAAAAGTTGTTATCAATGTTCGGAGAGCAAGGAACAGGTCAGTGGTGATAATCCATTTACCTAGAGGTTTGGCAATGCTCAGACATCTTTTCTGCATCTTCAGAGATGGTCTTTCCTGGTCTTCAGAGAGACACACTCTACCTAGCCACTATACAGAAGAGCATACTGCTCTGCCAGAGGATACTCTTCCAAAACAGCCCAGAGTCAAGCTTAGCAGTATGGCCTTCCTGTATGGGGTAATATGGTTGGACTACCCAGAGTAGGGATCCACCATGGAAAGTGGAGCAAGGAAAATATTGTTGGTGATGGAGAAAAAGAGGCCCCTTTGGCCCACTTACAGCCATCTCTCTCCTTTACAAGGGAAGACAGAAAAAAACTATACCAAAAAGAGATTTTATAGCTGGGCAGTGGTGGCACATGCCTTTAATCCCAGCACTTGGGAGGCAGAGGCAAGTGAATTTCTGAGTTCGAGGCCAGCCTGGTCTACAAAATGAGTTCCAGGACAGCCAGGGCTATACAGAGAAACCCTGTCTCGAAAAACCAAAAACAAACAAACAAACAAACAAAAAGAGATTTTATTATACTGAACAGGAAACCTCTATCTGAAAGGATAACTATCTCTCATGAAAACACAGAGAAAGCATGCAGTCCTCCCAGGACTGTCCCAGCCTGCTATCAGTCAATCCTCTGCATCTTGACAGCCAGGCATTCGTGACAGCCAAGAGCAATGGTGCTGATGCTGAGGGAGAGGCAGTAGGTAGGTGTGTATCTCCCTATCAGTTCATCCACAAGTCCCAAGAGCCAGCCTGGCATTAAGCTGAGAGGATCTCATACTGTATCCTTCCTGGTGGGAGGCAATGTACCAGTCTACCCACCATTAGGCCTGGGGTCTACAGTGGGGAAACTGAACAGTGAATAGTGACTTTGAGGCTTGTCTCATTTAGAGTCAGGTCTTTGTGAATGAAGTTCTAACGGTTCTATTCTAGGGTCTAAAAGGGACTCACACACTCTCTTGGTTATAGAGGAGGTAGCTTTGTAAAATTAACTTGGGAGCTTGAAGCAAAGAACAGAAGATTCATGCATGGCTAGCTCTCTCAGCAGTACTTGGAGAAATACAACTCATAATAAATATCCTTTAATTTGTTAGAGTCAGGTCAACACATGTGATTTCAGACTAAATGTCCACCACAGATCCTGGATGGATCCCAGTATATCATCTGCATCTATCTGTACACACCTCAAAACCATAAAAGCAATACCCCAAGCAGCCAAGTTTGGATCTTCTAGTAGAAGTCAATTCAGCCTGCCATTATTCATGCTTTATATATGGCTCTGCATGGAAGACACCTGACACCCATGACACTGAATGAGTTAGGGGCAACCCGACAGAGGTCAGAGAAAAGATCCTGGGTCCTGTGGAAAGCTACACAAAATGGTAAAACAGCTTGTTCTACTGTCTCCCCAGACCTTAGCTCATGCATGCCATTTCCTGAGATAGCTGAGAACAAGGCAAGGAAACAGAAATAGTTCATATTTCATCCTCCAGTCCCTAGGCTACAAAAGCCCTCAGTTCACAGCTTCCTCTTGGAGTTCACGAAGCATAGCAGCCCGAGACGGGCATGAATCGCCACTGTGTAGACCCTGGTGAGGCTACACTGTGCTGTGCCGTGAGACTTCACACTGTCTCCTTGTTGCATAGACAGCCCCAGAATAAAGTGCTTCTGTCCTGATGGAACACTTAGTTTCAAATCAAAGTCGCAGAAACTGAAAAAGGACCTCTTCCTTGGGAACCAAGAGTATGTCTTTGAGGGGAAATTTGGATCTCCAACTGGCCTTGTTTCTCTGCACTGGAGGAGAATCTTAATGTCTTCAGTCACCCATGATAGGGACTCCAGGGTTGACCACTAAGCCCTACAAACCCTTGCAAGTGGTCGCAGAATCCCCAGCCATGCCCAGGAGTCATGCTGCAGAGTTTAGCTTGAAAGGGAGAAAGTCACTAGCATACGGGATTCCAGAAGCTCCTCTCTACTCAGCTTGAAACACCAAACACAGGTCCTGAGACTTCAAAACCAAGGAGACGACACACAGAGAGAGAATATACAACCCAGCTATTCCCCTCCCCAGGAATGGCCAAACAACAGGAAGAGTGGGGACGGGGAGCAGGAAAGAACTGGACTCTAACCACCCTTCTCTTGGCCAAATAATGCCAGGTGAAGCCAGGGCTAAGTAGCCAGGCTCCCTCAGTAGTTTATTTTTCTATTTTGATTTTCACAATTTTGTTTCTCTTGGTTTTTTGTTATTGTTTTGTTTTGTTTTTGAGAGAGAGGTGGGGAGGTGGGATCTGGGAGGAGTTGGTTGAAGAGAAAACAGTTTTAAAAATCAAATACAACACCAAAAACATCAGTGTAACAGACATAAATCTTAATATTCAAAGTTAGATGGATAATAGAGGTCCACTTTTTTCCTTTCCTAAAAGTAGTTTCAAGAAAGCCAGAATTTCAAGTGAACCAGAAACAGTCAGGACACACAATCATAAGGCCCTGGCTCCTGTGCTGAAAATCACACAGCCCTTAGTCATGCCTCCATCATGTGCCGTTATTAGGAGGGGCCTAATGTGGTAGCAGACATGATCTCTTCAGGATTCTGCTTCCATCTGGGTCTAAAGAACTCCTCTGATACAACCTGGGTCCTTTTCCCAGCCCAGAGCAGTTCTCATATTACTCTTGTTCCTTCTCCTCTCTGGGGATGCTCTCCCTTCTAATCCTGTTTGTCCACAAAGGTAACCTTCAACCCCACTTGTTTCTCTGCAGTACTTTACATAAGCAGTAAGCAAAAAGGTAAGGAGATTTAACTTTTTTCTCAGGGTAAAGATTCAAAGAGTGTGCCAGCCCACCTATTTAACGGGTGAAAGGGGGACATGAAGAAAATTAATTGAGTCATTAGTAGCTCAATATAGCATTCTACTGTGATATATCATAATATAAATGTTAAATGATGCCAGCTTAGGGCAGAGTCACCAGGAATCATGACTTAAAAGCTGCCTTGGGAAAGGTGATAAAGTTATCAGGAGTTGTCAGTGGATAGAGGGATTCTTGGGATGCTCCTCCTGGGGGAGAGGGGTTTGTCCATGAGGGAATGACTCCTAAGCTGAGCCCTATCTCAGGAGGAAGGGTCAGCCTGGAGAAGGATAAAGCCTCGGCCAGATCCTAGCACCAAGGACGGAGAAGGAAGGTAAGTAGTGGTTGTCCCAGTCTCTTTTCTGTTCCTATGATATAATACCATGACAAAAGTAATTTTGTAGAGGAAGGGATCCTTCGAATGTGCTGTTACTTGCCCTCACCCAGTCTCCACACTTAACACAGTTCAAGATCCAAACCCAGGCATTGTGGCCACCTATAATAGGCAGATCTTCCAACCTCAATGAAAAAAAAAATTGAAGGTAGTCCGCTTATAAACATGCTCACAAGCCAACCTAAGCTAGACTGTCTTCTCAGATGATTGTAGACTGTGTTAAGTTGGCTATTAAAACTAATCCTCACAAAAGTTACAGAAAGCAGCTGGGCATTTTCAAAACCCAATGTATCCATCACGGGCAGGCCACAAACAAGCACCTGTGCTTTGCCATGTGATCATTAACATTTGGGTCTAGCTTCTGAGGCTAAGAAGTAGAACATGCTAAGTAGTACAGGATCAACGAAGAACAAAGGTAAAGATGGCCATTTAAAGAACTGCATTTACAAGGGGTAATTGTAGATTTGTGAGAGGAATGAAAGCTTAAGGAAATTGGAGAGCTAAATGGTAAAATGATTTCATTTAGAAAGATGACACAGCATACTCTATGGACTAAGATGGTATGCCATACTCTTGCTCCAACCTTCTCAATGTGTGTCTATATCAATCATTTTCAACATCAGGATGCCCAATTAAAAGTAAAAGATCCCT
>NW_022196914.1:51297541-51315442 GCF_008632895.1 Mastomys coucha
ACACACACACACACACACACACATCCCTGCAGCAAGTTTTAGATCATTCCTTATTCTTGGTAGTAGCAATTATTTTTTTCTAGTCTATTATCTTCTAACATTTTATTTTATATTATTTGAAGCTCTGATCCTACATTACTAAAGTAATTGCCAAACCCACTTGCCGTGATCCAAATATAACCACTAAGAGGATATGGTGAAGGAAGTATATGGTTGAATTGAAGAATCTACTGCTATTCTCTGGATGAGAGGAGTCTGACTTTGAGGAGGAGGAAGAAAAGAACAAAACAAGAGAAGAACACAGTGATGTTTTCTTTGACTCTGGAGAGAACTGCAGAACTAATGATGACAAGGAGAAAGCAAAGCGCTGGATTAGTCTTGACAGTGAATTGGATGAGGATCTGAGGAGGCAGAGGATGCAGACTGTTGCTTTCTGGATGCTCAGTTACATCATTTACTGAAAAGAGAATGCAGCTCACAGGTTCAGGCTGGAAACAATGACTCTGCTTGGGTCCATATGTTACTTTTTTGTTGCTGAAACCAAAATACCTGGGACAAGCAATGTAAAAAGATAACATTTGGGTCTCCTTCCTGTAAAAGTATTCTTTATTCCCTGATGTAATTGTCAAGGCTTATTGCCTTGTCTGCTAACCTATGCCTACTCCTGGAAGTTTCTAACCTCCGTACAATCTTATCTAGGCCTGGAATGTTTTCAGCCTCTGAGATTTGTTGCTGAACAAGTTTACTATTTCTTGTTCTTCCTGAATTCTGGCTAGCTGATTCAATGTAGCTTCTCTCATTTTTTTTCCTGAATTGCTCTGCTCAACTTCAAACTAATTCTAGCAATCTGTTCTAGTCTTTCTGGCTCCCGGTTATTCTCAGGCTCATGCTGTCTTCACCTGTGTCTAGCTTGTTCTGTCTCTGCAACCTGTCTCTCTTTCAGTATCCCAGTAAAACTGTCTCCTCTCCTTCCTCTGCCCTGCTCTCTTAAGTAGTTTCCTTTTCCTCTCTTCCTCCTGAGAGTTGGGCACATACTATTCTGTCAAATCTTTCTCTGGTTCATCACTTTGTCTGTCACTCAATTAGATATCACTTTCAAACATGGATGCTTCATTCTACAAACTAACTTTACCTTCATTGTTTAGGATTAAAGGTGTGTTCTAAGGGTATGTGTGTATTCCAGCCAGAGGGATTAAAGGAGTGTGCTATGAGCTGAGCCACATAACAGCTAGAAACAACTTTTTTCAGTAAATAACAGAATCTTGGGGTTTACAGTGTGATGAAATACCCTATAACACCATCCAGCGAGGTGGAGAAAGCATGTGGCCAGAAACTGCTAAAGGATGTTCACATGGCATCAGATGGGGCAGAGAGACTGACTGGGAACAGGTTGGTTGGCATCTTCAAGGGACATCTCCTAGTGTCCCTCTTCTACCAGCCTGAGCCCTTACCTCCTAAAGGTTCCACAACCTTTAAAATAGCACCGTAAGTTGAGGGTAAAGTGTTTTACAAATGAAGCAAAGGGACGTTTCAGATTCAAATGCAACAGTCACTAGAAATTTGAGATTTCTAAGAGGTATCCACATGACAACATTCAATGAAGACTTATGTTAGAATCTGAACTTCAAAGGGAAGATTACCATTGACAGTACATTGACATTTTAGGATCATCAATATTTGAATAGCAATTAAAAATTTGAGAATATTATACCTCAGAATAAGTTCTTTAGTATGAACAATATTTGAGGGAGTTTTGTTTTGTTTCTGTTTGTGCAATATGTATATTTTCATACATATTAAATTAGTTGCTGTAATTTTACAGAAACAACACACACACACACACACACACACACACACACACACACAGAATTAGCAGAACAACTCCAGACTTCTCAGTGAAGCTTATGAAGAAGGGTACAAGATGGACATGTTGCTGTTTTTCTGTATTCGATTGTTTTTTGGTTTTTTTTTTTTTTTTTTTTTTAGTTAACAGCTTTTTCTGAAAATAAAAGAAATATTGATAGAATAAAAGAATAAAAACAATAAAATATATAAAGAACAACAGCAACAAAAAGATGGCCCATTAAACTAATGTACATTTCCCCTTTTCCATGTAACTGTAGCTCCATGAGCAGTAAATTGCAGCTAGCAGTGAATTTCTGCACCCATCCATCCACCCCTTTGCTCAGGGAAGTGCCTGAAACATAATCAGCAGACACTCTAAGAGTCTTGGAGAGAAAAAAGGAAGCAGTCGTCTACCTTTATATGTGACTACCACATCCACAACATCTATGCACTTTGAGGTCAGAATTGGATTTATGTATGCCTGATAAAAGATAGACCTTCAATCATACAAAACCTGCTGAAGTCATGAATAAATAATTTGAATTCCTTGGAAATGGGGCCAATGTTTTTGGCAACATATCACAGAATTAGCTCTATGCCTGAAACTGCAATGTACACTGACAGAATAAAACGATCTTTTACTATGGGAGTGCAATTACTGCGTTGCTAATAAATGTGAGTGTCACGCTTGAGTGAAGGAGGTGAACAAGACCCTGCTGGGACTGAAGCGAATTTCCTCTCATAAACACATAAATTCCCAAAGGTGCCACATTATATAATTTTAGCACTATCAAAATGACTTATTCAAATATATCTCATTTTAATAATTTTTAAATGTCAATGTTCACTAGGTAGTGAATAATATGCTCATTATGTCAATAAATTACCTCATTTCTAAAGGCAACACTTTTATTGTTTCATTTAAAATGAGCACATTCCAAATGAAGATACATGATCTTTTGTAAATTTCTTAATATCAAGTTAAAAGAATCATGTCAAACCTTCTACCCTACGTTCAAAACTGTTTTGGTTTTAGTTTGGTATTTTAATCTTTTTAGGGTGTAATTTAAAAAAAGCCTGGTCATATTTATCATTATTATCATATTGTGAGTGTTGGTATAGATGCACATGCCTGTGCCCAGGTGTACATTCAGAGGTCAGAGGTCAGCTTTCTTTTTTTTCTTTTCTTATTAGATATTTTCTTTATTTACATGTCATATGATTTTTCTTTTCCCAGTTTCCCCTCCCAGGAACAAACAAACAAACAAAAACAACAAGAAGGCATTCCCCTACACTGGGGCACAGAACCTTCACATGACCAAGGACCTCTCCTCCTATTGATGATTGATTTTGCAATCCTCTACTATACACATGCTGCCAGAACAATCAGTCTTACCTTGTATAATCCTTGGTTGGTCCAAGAGTCATTCTCTGCTTCCTCCAGCTGAGTCCAAAGGACCAAACTCACATCATCAACGTGATGACAAGTATCTGTACGTGATGAGCCAACTTTTGGCCCATCATCATATTTTTGTTGATAAAGATAAAAAGTATATATTTTCAATGCTGTATTTCAATGTCTTTAACATAATCAGGAATATTTCTGTGTAAACAGAGCAATATGTTTGTGTTACTCCTAACCTGACCTTCCAGTGGGTGGCTAGCTAACATTTAAGCAAACCTAACCAGCAACCTTGCAACTCCATATCACTTCATTGTTACTGTGACTAAAATGCCTGAAAGAAACAACTTGAGAAGCCTACTGTACTTGGCTTTAAAACCAGCAGGGCCTTTTATGGCTAGTTGCTTTTTTCTGAGGTCTCAGCCACAGCCAACCTCCACCTAATAACATTAAACAGAAAATCAAAGTGCACAAAATCTGTAGTAGGATTTCCTACACTGTCCTCCATCCTGCTTGGAGCATAAATCATCCCTTTGTCCAGCCCCTCCATTGTGTAGAGCTTTCTTGTCCATTCAGCAACCACCTTAGACACTATGCTTAAGCACAAGAAGATTTTTGGAAAGAGTGTAGGGAGAGGATGTTCATATATCTTTAATTATATCATGGCTATAATTATTCAGTTTTATTACTAGTTATCATTGTTAACCTCATACTATACCTAACTTAATCTTAGAAATAGATTTAAATATAAGTTTGATACAATCTGGAAGATCAGCATGCACTGGGACTCCTGGGATATATGCTTCACAGGAAGACTGTTATATTGCTTTCAAACTCTGTACCTAAGATGTAATTAGCATAAAGGATTTTCATAAATTTTCATTAATAAAATAGGGCCTATGCATTTGGATTAATTTTATTAAAGAGAAACCATAAACTGTGGACTTTGCACTTGGAGAATACAGAAGGTGCCTTGGGGAGCAGAACCTCATTATCAAAGGTCACAGAGAATGACAATGCAAACCTACTTGAAAGGAAGTGCTTTTCCAAGTGCAGGACCTTGGAGCCACTGAAGCCATGGTCCAAGGAAGCCAGGCTGCATCTCCAGCTAGCAGCAGGATCCTGTTTCATCTGAGTGATGCTATTTTCACAAGTGTGTCAAATGTAAGAGTCACAAAGCCATCAAGGATTATACCAAGGTTCCAAGAGAAAAGCCTGAAGCCAGGCATGGACAGTCAGATTAATATCCTATGTGAAATTATTGATAGGTTGTCCATAAAGCTATGGAAGTGAAGTCTGCGTTGCAATGGAGACCCCAGGGTGTTGCAGACATCAAGAACATGGGACATCTGTGAAGGAAAGTTACATATACCAAAGGCAATGAGCCAAAGTCACATGTACTACAGGTAGCAACCTCAGTGGAACATTTGTCCAAATCCCTGGAGAGCAAAGACATCAGCAAGTCTTTCAGAGTATCCTGGGAGCATGCTTACTGATAAACAGAGGTGAAACCGTAGAGTTCTGCCTAACACTCACTTCCATGGGCACCATGCCCTTAGCAAAAGTGGTGTTCCACTCTTTCTTTCTAACCAATAGATTCTACCAATGATTGTCAAACAATCATGATTGTGTTGGTTTGCATAAGTTCTGAAAACTGATGGAGACCAGCAGGCATAGCTTTCTGCAATAACTGAAATCCTGATCCTCTCAAAAGACTCAAAAGCCTTAGACAATATAAAAGGTCCAGAACTTCTGAACCAGTCTGTATTCATTGACTTCTTGTCTCAGTGACAGAACAGTCACAAATGCAGTTCCAGGCAGGGAAGATTGAGTTTGGTATATGATTTGAGAGAACTCAGTCCATCATGGCAGAGAAAGCATGGTGACAGGTAGTTCTGTTGTAGCAGCTGGGACTCCTCACCACCACCACCCCCAGATATACACACAACACACATACATGTAGAAAAGGAAACAGAGACTGTACAGGAAGAATGACTAGGTTATAAACCTCATGATCTGTTCTTGGTGACACACTTCTTCCAGTGAAGTGTCACCTCTCAGTGAAATGCTATGAGCTGTAGTCAAAGTGTTCAAACTATTGAGCTGGTGGAGGACACGTCACCCATAACCTGCAGCATAGTCTAAGCCTCACATTACAAAGAGGAAATATCACTCCATAAAGAAAAGACCAGACTATCACAGGAAGTAAATTAGAGCCCTATACACTGCTTTCATGCAGATTTACCCATCTGCAGACAGTCTCGTTCTGTCTTCAGTGATCAGCTATGACATCCATGAGTTACAAGAGGGCAGTGTAAAGACTTCTTAAAAGTGTTTTCCCCATGGGCTGGCATTAGTTAATGTACATTCTAGTATGGAGTCAGAATTTAGAAGGTAAAATGATTAAAAGAAATATTAAAAGTCAAGAGTGTTTATTGAGACTCAATCTACAACTGACATTCCATGACTGAGTTCCAACTTTTTACAACTAGCTCTACTCTTTCATAGACATAGACACTACATTTATTCAGTAAATGGTATAATACTTGAGCAACAGTAGTATGCCAGGCATTGTTGTAGGGACTAGGAACATGCAAAGAAATGTAAGAGACATATTCTACCCCTAGTATCAATGATGCTTAAGAAATGGCCTGTGCTCAGTACAAACTCCATAGGACTAGATTTACCACCTGCTTCCTCAATGACAGGAAGATCCAGGATGCTTTGTGGGCAGAAAAGAGAAAGGGAAAGTGACTGTGGGAACTGGCACAAGAACACAGCTAAGCAAAGCACTAAGCCAAGTTCCTGTAGGAGACAGCCTTCACTACACAGCCATAGTATCCCAGGACCAGACCCAACCTTAACCCAAGTAACTGAAGTCATTGTTGAAATGGGGACCAGGGACTGCTGGCTCAGAGACAGGGCACTGGTGCACCAAGCAGCTGTGCAATCTCCCTTACTAACAGACTACTGGACTCTTGCAGATTGTCAGACTTAAGGACTGTCAGTGCGACTGACAGTGGGGTAACTCCCAGCCTGGGAAGAACACAATGGACCGCTCCCTCGTTGGCTATTCATGTCCCTTAATGTGTTTTACCTGAGTACCTTTCCTTGAAACCGGGTTTCCCTTTCTGTAACCATAGCCCAGATGAATAGAGATTATTTGGGTGTTTGCATCACGCAGTGCCTTCAGTGACTAAAGGTAGATGAAAGAAAAATGCATCCGGTCCCCCGTGCCAAGTTGGAAAACAGGTCCCCAAGGCCCCCGGATGGGGACCAGATGTGGAAATAACCCTGTATCACATTGTACCCTTCCAAAACTCCGCTGCCCAGAGGTATTTTGAAACAGAGGCAGGTAAATGTGAATTTGCTAAAGAACTTTTCCCAGAGAAGGAAGAAAAGAGGTTTAGAGTCAAAGAGAAAATCTGCATTTTCTACTGTTGAGGATTAGGACTGCCCTTGGCAAGGAACTTGGAACTGCTTGGAAAAAGTCAAAAGACTTGTCAGACATCAAAAGCTCAGAACAATGCGTTAGTGATTTAAGTGTAAATGAATCTTTGACACATATGGATTAAATTTCCCTTACAGGGCACACACTAAAACGCTGAAGAAAAATGTTTCTGACAAGTCCCATGCTCAATTCACCAAATGGCGAGAGACTGTGGTAGATCATCCGTGAGGTCCAATTGTAAGCCGTCCCAGTGGACGTGTGCTTCTCCAGCTCACCATTCTCTGCCAATAGGGAACCTCAGGGCAAAATAGACACAGAAGCATTGGCGGCAGGGAGCCCTCATCTGTGCCCTCTTTGTCCTCATTGTCTTCTAGAACTTGAAACTGGGGGACTCTGACAACAGACTCGGACCAGATGCGTCGATTATACAACTGAGAACTCAACATGGGCCAAATCTGAGGTTAAGAAACAACTCAAACATAATAACATATTAAATCATCTTTAAGGCTTCATCATCTTTAAAGCTTCATAAATTATAAACACCTGACAGGTGTTGTCCTTAATCAAAGAGACTGGGTTCTAGGTGTATGTTTTTTCTGAAGGTGTAGATGATTAGTGAAGACAGGAAGTACTTGGAGCTGGCTGTCATGTTTCTTTAATGTCAAAAACAACTTATTATGATAGGCACAAATACCATACTCCCTGGAACATACATGAGACAGTGGTGATACATGACAATCCCCCATGCCAGAGGAAACTGGACAGACTTCCCTGGAAGGACGAGCCTCCTTGTCTCTGCCACGTGGATGTCCTAACATCTCTCCTCAAGAAAGTTCCAGTGACAACACCTTGGAAATCTACAAGACACCACCCACACCTGATAGGAGAGGGTTGGCAGCATAATCTACTAACTTGGAATTGTTTCTGAGGACTTCACAGCTCCTCCCAGCTCCCCAGAGAATGCAGAGGATAACAAAATGGAGAGCTCTGTCCACAAAGTGATCTGAGGCATGCAATCAAGCTGGCCAATGGAGAGTGTCAATACAGGTGTCTGGACTTAGCAGAAGCTGTATGACAACCACACCCATATTTTCATGGAATTTCTTTTAAATCCCAATGCAACTTTCATCCTGGCATGAATAAGAATAGAAAGAATTAATAGGAATCAGACAAATGTGAAGAACCTATGAGAGTTCTAAAGATAATTCTGTTTATCAGATTGGCAAGATTGCATGAGTATTACATATTTGAGAAAAATCAAGCAGTAGGAGACTAACAAGGGAAAAAAGTAAATATGTTGGACTTTGATTCATGAGACCTATAAATCCTCCTTTTTGATTCACTGGATCCCAAAAGAGTCTAGTTGATTAAAGAAGAGCCACCATTTTGGAAACTCATAAGGGTCACCCTGGAACAAACCTAAGACTAGATTATTGATTCGCTAATGTATCTTAACTGCTTTTGTGTAAATCTAAAACTCATAACTGTGGGTTGGGCATGTAGTTCAGTGTACAGACCATGTGTTTTGCATGTGCAGGGATCTCACTTCTACCACCAGCACCACAGTAAAATCTACACTTTGGATATTATGAACTGTGAGTACAGAGAATAGCCTACAGGAAATGCCTGGGTCCTAAAGACATCAAGCAAAATCATTCTGGAAAAAATAATTAAGTTATCCATCAGTGTGAGTCTACAGTAATCTTCAGTAGACAAAATAGTCAGAGAAAATAAGAAACTAAAATTTCTTTTAGAAAAATAACAATCAGGTTGACACATTGCAAATCTGGGTGTATGACTAAACCCACTAACCTAAATCTAAATATGGTCAAGGATGTGAAATGCTATTTACAGACTGTTGAGGAATGATAATACATACAGAATTGTCATCACAGATACTCTTTAGATTGAAGACCTGTGATATTTCTCTAACTACATGTAAAGCTTTGAAAGTACAATGATTAAAGGGGAGGAGGAGCAGCAGGAATCATCACGTATTAAACATCATGCTGTCTTGTCAATGACTGAAGCCTGATTTTTATTTTTCCATAGCCCAGAAAAGTTACCATATTCATCACTAACACCTAACAGCCTGTCCTAAGAACTTCTATCACAGTTTGTGTGTTCAAAAGAAGACAAAGGCAGGAGAAAGAAGAGGTTAGACAGAAGAGGGACAGAAGGAAGAATGGGGAAAACAATTAGTAACATACCAGGTCTGGAGCATTTGAAAAATTCTAAGACTGGACTGAATAGAGAGCTTCACAAGTGGACCATGGCCTTGAAATTCAGAAAATACAAAATAAATGGAAACACTGAATACAGATTAATAAACAGCAAATAAGAATGATTTATCTTAGGAAATACTCTTACGGAATGAGCTGGAAAAGTTTGTGGTGGTATTAAATAATTAATTTTGAATTTATTTATCTTACAGTTTCCATACTAAATTTCAAACAAAATTTAAAGTGCCCACACCATTCCCAAACTATTTGAGTTCCTGTTGCATCATTTGGTGAGTTTAATCAGTTCCATAAAGAAAGCAGCAAATGATGGCCAGAGATCATATGAACTTCAAAACCTTGGGACCCATTAGTGAGGAGCTGTTTACGGTATACTGCAAGCTCTGGGGGGACAGGAACACTGTCTGAACTGACATGACCTTCTTGGAACAATGAAACGTGGCTAAGATAGAAGCTGGATGAAGAGGGATGGGTGCCCACTCAGCAGCCTCGTGGTGCAGGGAGCAGCACTCATAGTTCATGGTATTTCACACTTTTCCCTAGAACAGGGCTTACCAAATTGTAATAAAGACACATGGAAAGATTTCTTTCTGGGTATTAACTTAAATCTCTTTTTCAATTCTTATTTTTAGATACCAAGTCCTGTGGTTAGCATTACAGACTTGTTTCTGGAGGGTAGCCATGTTGCCGTTGATTTTTAATGGATGCCAAAGAAGGAAAAATATTCTAACTTGGAAAGGATAATTTAGGCCATAGCAGACAGCATCAGGCAGTCTAAATGCAAACCATGTATGTTAAATAAATACAGCCATGGCAGAACAATAGGGTACTGCCTCAGAAGAACAAAAATCATGATATTTTCATGACTGTGGAGAGTATTGAAGAACCATTATCGAAATGACCCTACTAAGTCCTGGGAAAATTTAGGATGCTTGCCTCAAATTGAGACCCTTGCATAGCCTTAATATTTTTTTCTTTGCTAAGTTAAAAAAAAATCCATGAGAAAGAATGGCTGAGTGGATTGAGGCTTGGATTTTTAGTCACGTGTGCCAAAGAAACTGTGAAGCAATGAGAACAGAGCAAACGCATAATTGCTAGATCCAGACCTGTCATTTACCAAACCTAAACTCAAGCACACACTCGTCTGTGCCTCTTTATTAATAAAAACGAAATAATGATTCTTGTTCTCTGAAGGTCTTTAGGTGGAGAAATCAAGCATAGTATGGCAAAAGTATAGCAAGTTTCAGGACAATTTTTATAAATTGGACCTATTAAGAAAGCATGAGTGAGGACAAGTTAGGGAGAGCATGTGTGAGTGGGACAAAAGGGACATAGGTAGAGTGGCTGAGTGGGATGAAGGAAAAGAACATCAGTAAAACATACTTTGTTCAAAAAATGCCAATTTTATTTTTATTTTTTAATTAAAAATAATTTTAAAGGAAAATAAAAGTTAATTATAAGTAAAGAACATATATCTTTCTGGCTAAAGAAGAAAGACTGAACTCTAAATTTCCAAAATATTTCAGTAGAACAAGTGACAGAGATATCAGAGTCTACTAACATCTAACAAGCCCAAGGCATTAGTGGGAATTTTTCCTTTGGTTGCTGGGCACCGTGTTTGTCAGGATTTAGGACCCCCTTTCCCCTCCTCTCCACCTGTACTGACAGGCAGTCCTTCAGCAGCATATCAAAGACACTGTCCAGTCTGATCCAGCATCCGGCAAAACTGACTGAATTTAGCATCTGGGTCTTTCTGAGGCTCCATCCTCTGAGGTCTCACTTGGACAGAGCCCTCCAAACCACTTCTCCTTATCTGACTCCAAACAGGGTGTTGAGTTTCTCCTGCACAGGCTCTAGAAATAAGACACTATTCTTGGCAGGGTTTATTTGTGGAATGCTTAGCTGTGGCTGCCTAGCTCTTCCAGGAACGACACCGCTGTGGGAAGGCTCGGTGCATCCACTACAAATGTCTGCTCTGGTAAAGAAGGGGACGTGTAAACTGTAGCCTCAGTGCAAATGTTTTTAACTACTTTGTGGATAAGTAGAAGTCTGGTAATTCACCCTAGCCCTGCTTACTAGTGAAAAATGAGGAATACATCCAGTTATCATGAGTTCTACAACCGTGTAGCTTGGCTGAATGCAACTGATGAAAGACAAAAACCTTAGGTCCGAGAAGCACCACTGGACATCTCCCCAAACCTCCTTCAAATTCTCCACACCAATTCCCATCGTTCTCGGCACCCAATACAAGCAGTAGTGCATGCCCTGCTCCAGTGGTGTGGAAGGCTCATGTAGATTAAACCAATTAGAAAGTCGGAAGTGAGAGACTTTAAAAATAAGAAGGAAGATGTCTGTCGGCATCTAAAGGCAGGATGGTAAGAAACCACCTGCTCAGTTGACAAGTTACACAGGGTGCACTCTAGACTCGAAAGGCAATGATCAGAGCCCATCTAGACTTCCATTATCTTCACAGACCATGTCCAGCCTCTTATACTGCCTCTGCTCCCTAGAAAACTCCTTTATATGTGAATTTCATTTCACTGAGTCATTTGACCTAGATGAATGTACAGGCTGAATCTACTAAATGCTTAGGAAAACTCTCTGCTATATAATAGTAACCTATGTGTAATTGTTAAGTATAAAACCTAAGAATTTAGTTTATCGAGCTTTAAACATTTGTGTGTGCTTGCACACATGCACATGCATATCCCACAGCTGTGAATGTCCACAGTGTTCAGAAGAGGATGCTGGGTACCCCGAAACTGGTGTGACAAATGGTTGTGAGCCAACTGACATGGATGGAAGGAACTGAACTCAGGTCTTCCCCTGGAAAAGCAGTGTACACTCTACCACTAAATCATTTCTCCAGACTTCATTGTATCACATTTTAAAATAAGACGGCATAATTATACCCTCCTTAGATAAATTAGAATTCCCTCTAATAGTATCAGAGTTCTGGGGAGGTAGGAATTGTGGTGGTTTATCTTGATTGACAACCTGATGGAATTTAGAGTACTGTGAAAATGAGTTCCTGGACATGCTTGTGAGTGAGTTTCTAAATTAAGTTCATCGAAATGGGAAAATCCACCCTCAATATGGGTACCACATTCCATGGACCGGAATCCTATACTGAATAAAAAGGGGAAAGTGAGCTGCATTCTGCTCCCAGACTGCTGATGTGTGTGACCAGCATCCTCATGCTTCCACAGCCTTGCCTTCACAGCAGAGAGGGACAGCAGGGAGGGACTGCGTCTTCAACCTGTGAGCCAAGGCAGACCTTTTCTTCTTTAAATGGCTCTCATACAATATCTTGTTGCTTCGATGAGAAAAGTGATATAGTAATTATGAAACTAAACACTACTTTATAAGTGATCTATTTTATTAAGTAACTGTAGAATTACTTAAAAGAATTGAATGCTTTCAAATTTCATTGTTGAATGTATACACTGTAATGTATATAAGCAATGAAGAGACATGCTTGCTCATTATGCACCCTTTATGTTACCTGGGAAAAACTCAATGTTAAAAAGAATAGCCTTGACCTTTATAGTGCATGCCAACCATGGTGGGAAGGCATGTGATCTCATAGCCTCATGCCTTAGACCCTACAGGTTGGTTTGTTAGAATACAGTGTTCTTTATCTACTCCTGCCAAAGATAGTCAGAGGACCACTGATCCTAAGCACAATAAAGGCTCTGTCCTCTGGTCCTCATGCCAGATTCACTGAGTGCTGGCAATGTTACCTAAAGGGTTCTATGGTCTAAAACAATCCACCTCTTTAGGGACATTTCATCTGCATCTTGAGCATCATTTCTTTCTTCTTGGAAGCATTCTTACCTTAAATCATAATGGACAGATACAACATATTATACACATATATAAATGCATGCAAGCACACACACACACACACACACACACTGTAGATTTAAATAGCTAGGCAGTGAACCATGAGTTCTTTTTGCTCACATTTAATTTCTCTGCCTACTTTTCTTTCAACTATTTTTTTATTTTCCCTATTTGAGCTGCTTGTTCACAAAAAAGAAGGTTCTCCAAACTCCATGTGCCTCTTACTTGAATTTCAGATGAACGTGATTGACTTCTTTTGGAAAAATATTTTTCCTGACATTTAAAACTTCATCAATGCCTCTACAGTGTGTAAACCAAAGTTAGCTGAGCGTCTATTCATGGTGCGCAGAGTCCTTGATTCCACCAACTGACTTCCACCAATGGGTGAGGAAATCCATATAACCCAGTAAATACATCCATCTTTAATTACTGGTTAGTGTTACTTTTCAACTGTAAAAAGAATGTTGCACTGAAATCCACTCAGACAGTCTATTGCAACATCTTTTAGTTCCCTAACAAACCTGTTGTACATTCTCATGTCGGAAGACACTCACGGTCATGATTTTCACCCATTCACTTGAGGTTATGCCCAAGATGTTCTAAGCTTGTGAAAAGCTAAAAACAGACACTCACTCAGGAAAGACTCTCCTGTTTCTGTTGACCTGAAGGCATAGATAAATGTTTCCTCATTCTGGACAGAGGAGACACATTTTTTTTTGAAATAACAGAAAAAAATAGGAAAATCAAGAAACAAAACTCAGAGGCACTTTCCTGAAATTGTCTTGTTTCTTTCCCAGGCTGGTATTGCCTTCCCACCAATAATTGAAAGCCAAGGCAGTGCAGGCTTTGATTTTCCTCAACACAACAATCATTTCTACAAGATGCTCCCACATAGTTCCTTCCTCCCGCAACAAAGATAGGCCTCTTTTTCCCAGGACAGAGTCCTTTTTCAGGAACAGCCCTACATGGCCCCACCCTAGTCTCTGTCCTCCAGGTTTAGGAGTGTGAAGAAGAAACAGGAAGCCGTAGTAGCTGTCACTACCTGAGCCTCCGCCAGGAACTTAGACTCTCTGACATAACCAAATGGTTCCTGAGCTGTAAATGCCAGAATTCCAAAGATGACTGGAGGAATTCCTACATATCTGAGCAAGGCCTCAAGTTCTTACTGATGTGTCTTGGCATCTCCCAGAGCAACTGGGACATAACAGATACTGTTATGCAATCATACTGTTGCAAAGCAAACAAATAAAGAGTAAAAAAGAAAGAAAATCTTGTGAATTACTTAGATAGCTCATATTCCAAATGCTGAATGTTAAGGATGTCAAGGGCTACACACAATGTTAACAACTGACATTTTCTAACTGTTTTAGTCTTTCTGTAATAAGCAATATAGAACTTATTTTTAACATTTCAATTAACAGTCTGAGATGCTAATGGGATATAATGGGACATTTTAATGTATAATGCAGTATATAATATTTAAAAATGGATAACCATAATGTCCATCATATCAAACTATCATTTCTTTGGGGAATAGTCAATGTCTTCTCTATTATCTGTCTTTAAATATACAGTCACTCACAAAGGTTTTCTCAAGACAACAATTACTGTCTAGATATACTCAATAATTTGGACAAATTTGCTTCTCCAGTCCCTGCCAAGGAATTACGACTGTGTGAATGTCCCAGGAGAAAGGGGCTTTTTGTGCTAGTGTCCTCCTGGGTACAGTAGGCCAGCCTATGAAACTGCCCTTCATTCCTGTGGAGGGGACCTGCCAGTATAGACCCTGATCACCTGTCTATCCTACTGGATATGCTGGAAGGCTTGGTGAGACAGATGACAATGAGTGTACTTCCAGCCCTTACCACAATGGAACTATGTGCCAGGATGGAATCAATGGCTGTTCCTGTGTCTGTGTGCCTGGACACCAAGGCAGGGAGGCCTTGTGACTTGGAAGTGGATCAAAGTGTTTCTGATCCCTGCATGAATGAGGCTGTATGCCTCAGTGAGATAGGAAGATACACTACACTATCCTCAAGAGTAAACTGTGTAATGAACTATAAGTTGGAAATTGATGAATGTGGATCTCTGCCAAATCTATGTGGTGCCACATGTCAGGATGCTCTTGGAGCTTACTTCTGTGACTGTGTACCTGGATTCCTTGGAGACCACTACGAACTCAATGTTGATGAATGTGCCAGTCAGCCATATCACCTCGGAGGTCTCTGTGTGGATAGAGGAAAGAAGTACTACTGTGACTGAACCAGTAGTAGATACACAGGAACACACAGTGAAACTTTGATGCCTCTTTGTTGGTCAAAGCCTTGCCACAATGACAAGGCTTCACATGTCACAACATGTGAAGACACTGTTGACAGCTATGTTGGTTACTGCTGGCCTGGATACACAGATGCCCTGTATGAGATGGACATAAATGAACCCAGTACCAACCCCTGCCAGTTTGGAGGGGGTTGGTAGGATGTGGTGAGCTGTCCTCAGAAGATCAACACTGACACATTGCTGGCCTGCCTTTCTCCTTCAACTACCTTGAAGCCTCAGGCTATGTTTGTTCCTGTCACCCTGGATTCATACAGGAGCCTAGCATAAATGTCCTGGGAGGCTGTACCCATCTGCTGACAGAAACAGATGTAGATGCATAGCCAAACATTAGTCTTGTGGAAGAGTTGGGGGAAGGATTGAGGAAACCCAGAGGGGATAGAGACTCCACAAGAAGATCAACAGAGTTGAGTCAATTAACTGGGACCCTTGGGGACTCCCAGAAACTGACCAACAAGGGCTAGACCTAGGTCCCCTGCATATATGTAGCAGATGTGTGGCTTAGTCTTCATGCAAGTACCTAAACACCTGGAGTGGGGGCCAACCCTGACTCTGTTGCCTGCCATTGGATCCTGCTCCCCTATCCAGGCTATCTTATCTGGCCTCAGTGGGAGAGAATGCACCTAGTCCTGCAGTGGCTTGAGGTGGTAGGATGGGTTAATTCCCCTAAAGGGACTTCCCCCTTCACAGAGGCAAAGGGGAGGGAGGTTTTTGAGGATGGGCCATGTGAGGAGGGACTGGGAGCAGAGGGGAGGCTGTGATGGAGGCTTAAAGTGAAAAAATTAATTAATTAATGGAGAAAAGTTAAATAAATCAATACACAGTCACTGACAACAGCTTTTCTATTGAGTTAGAATGACAGAAGTCATTCTCAGATACGGCTATGAACCCATTAACCACCCCTCTCTGTCTCCTCTACATCCCCTATTATCCCTTCCCCCATCCCCTTTCTTCCACACAGTCTCTAGTAATACCAACCCTAGTCTCTGATTCTGTGGAGATAACTTTTTAAATTCTACATGTAAATAAATCTGTGATGGTTTTCCCAACTTCCCATAGTCCTAATGTCAACATATTAGTAGTCATATGCTCCAAAACATGCTGAGGTTAAATCAGCTCTACCAGGAAGTTACTAAATAGAACAAAAATCATAAGGCCATAGGAATCTAGATGAACATAGGAAACATAAAGCCTGGCCAGGTGGTGGCAGTGGCAGTGCACGCTTTTAATCCCAGAACTTGGGAGTCAGGGGCAGGCAGATTTCTGAGGCCAGCCTGGTCTACAGAGTGAGTTCCAGGACAGCCAGGGCTATACAGAGAAACTCTGTCTCAAAAAAAAAAAAAAAAAAACACAAAACAAAACAAAACAAAAAGCCTGGTATCAAAAGTATGAATGCTCATAAAATATATGAATATTAATTCAATTCTATAATTTCATGTAATATATGTGTTATAACTTGCAAGGTATTGTGGTAGTCAGGCATTTGATAACCCTTAACTAACCAGCCAATATTAGCCTGAAGTTAATATGAAAATGCCAAGTTTATGACAAGATGCTGGTTGGTCAATGTTCACAATTTATTAAAGTTAGCTGTAACAACAGTAAGTGATCCTTTGGGAAAAATGTAAATTATGACAGAGGAATTAAAATGGTTTTCTGTACATACACTAGTGAGATACATATTTCTCTTTCAAATGAATATTGGGTTTTTGTTAATACTAAAGAAAAAAGTAGCAAATGTCTGCAATCATTTGGGGTATTTCAAAAGACGAAAAGATACTTTGCTTATTACCCTAGATAGTTCATGTAAAAGTAAGAATTCAAGCCACCATGCTGCTGCATGCCTACTGTCCCAGCAGGTGGAAGTAAGAGGCAAAAGAATTACCATAAGTTAGTATAGCCTAGTCTACATAGTGAATCCAGGTAATCCAGGAATACATAGAAAGGCCTGTGTCAAAGAGAGAGATAGGAAGAGGTGGGGGGGGGCTGAAAATTAATCTTTATATGATTTAAATATAGACTCCTTTCTACTAAAAATCTGATTTTGACATCTAACCATTAATCTCTATTCCATGAAAAAAGCTGGTTGTAGTGTGACTCAGTCAACTACACATTACATTTATTATAAAATAGATTGATTTTAGTATGTTACTGTGCTGTTTGAGTAGGTATGATTCCATAGATTCATGTTTTTTAATCCTTAGCCAAAGGAAGTGGCTCTATTAGGAGGTGTGGCCTTATTGGAAGAGGTGTGGCCTTGTTAGAGGAAGTGCGTTACTGTGGAAGTGGGCTTTGAGGTCTTAAGTGTTCAAGCTATGTCCAGTGTCAAAACACATCCAGTCTCCTCCTGGCTGCCTTCAGATGAAGATAAAGAGCTCTTGGCTCCTCCAGAGCTCTGTCTGCCTGCATGCTGCCACGCTTCCCACCACAATGACAATGGGCTAAACCTCTGAAGCTGTGAGCCAACCCCAATTAAATGTTTTCCTTTATAAGAGTTGCCTTGGTCATGATGTCTCCTCACAGCCATAAAACCCAACCTAAGACAGTTACTAATTCAAAGTAAAAGAGAAGATGGCCATGTTGATCTAGAAAGAGGGAGGAAATGATGCCACTTACTCATGTAAATATTAAACTATAAACCTACATCTTTAATCCTAATAATAAATGAACCTGACAAGATATATCTGTCTCACCAGAGGTAAGGCCTGCCTCAGTCTAGTTTGAACCAATTGCCAGAAAATCCTTAATTTAGCTGGATTTTTTTTTAATTTCTTGGGATT
>NW_022196914.1:51315494-51329431 GCF_008632895.1 Mastomys coucha
AACAGATTTTGTTAATCTATCTCCTTAAAATGGAAACTTTTGAATATTTTTTTAAAAAGGACTCTTGGATCTCCAAAACAAATAAATGCAGATTTACAGATTTGAGGAAACCATTTATGAGAAAAGATTGGGTGTGTCTGTATTCTCCAGCCTGATGACTGTAACCAATTAAGTAGCTAGGGGTGGGGGTGGGGGGACAGCTGGTGGATACAGTGCAAAGGAAAGGCATTGCTGATGACAAGTCTTCTGAGTGATACCAACGAGCCAGTGGTGTCTTCTGAAAAAACTAAAGAAAGACAGCAGCATCCTTACTAGCGATCAGCTGCTTGCTCTTTCCAGATTGATTTTCCCTGGTTTCCTGTGACAATTGGAATGGCCGGAAAACACAGCTTCTGCTCTGTGCCGTTCTTCTCCTGGGAACCAGAGCTTCCTTTTGGTGATGAGTCAAGTTACCTATGGCAAATGGGAATGACACCCTGAGGTCCCTGAGACAGTTCCCCCAAGTCAAGGAGTGCTCTGAAGAGAGAGAAGGAACTGGTTCTGTAAGTTCTCAAAGCCCTTGATTGTGGAGTGATAGATGCTGCATCTCAGGGCATCTGTTATGGAGAACATAGCATCTTTGTGCTTCAATGGACATCTCACAAAGCCTATACTACAAGGCTCCCTAGAAGTTCTGAGAGTAAGGAAATAGAACAGGGGCTTATTTGTTTTCTCTTTTGACATTCAAACAAAGAAATGTGGCTGTTTGGACTAACCATACTACTACAAAAGGAGCCATCTGGGTCTAATTTCAATATCCAGCCTCATTTTAAAACCATCACTTTATTTGGTGTTTTCAGTTTCTCTAATTTATGTTAATTATGATTCCCCCAATTCTACTATAATCCTACATATGGATGGTATGGGATGTGTGTGTGTGTGTGTGTGTGTGTGTGTGTGTGTGTGTGTGTGTTTTCTCTAAAGTTTTTGCAGAACTGTGTCAAAGTCACTGCTACAAATGACCAAGAGATACAAAATCCTCTGGAATTTTAGGTTAGAAGTCTTCTTCAAAGTCTTCTTCAACAGATAACAATTCTTCCAGTACAAATTAATGACTACAACATTGAAACAATACATCTGGATACCACATCTGTAAAGTACACTGCTCCCTGTGTATGAGTTGCTAACATTCAGGAAACATTACAGATCCAGAATAAATGAGGCTTTGCCCTTCATTCTGTTATAAGCCCCTGTATATAGGAACTTTGTGTACCAGCTCATTCTTCCTTAGACATTCACCTATAATCCTATACATGGATGGTATAAGATATGTGTGTGTGTGTGTGTGTGTGTGTGTGTGTGTGTGTGTCCTTGCTCTTGTAGGCTCCTAGCTAGAGGCAGATGGACCAGTGGTTGCATATTTGCCTTCAGTTGTACCTCAAATCACCCCCTCTCTTGAAAGAATAGATTGAACGAGGCCACAGATTCCTGAAGACCCGATTGCTGCTTTTGCCAATGCATAACTAGCAACCAGGCAGGGATAGAGGCTAATGAGAATCAGGTGGATGCTACCACTTAAACTGTAAAGAAAAACAAATGCCATACTTAAAAATATACATGTAAGACGCGTATCCCTTTTAACATTGATTGCTTTCCTCTGCTCACAAATGGGTGTGATCAGCACACTGAGAAGAACCTAAGGAACATGAGAGTTTTCAGTCTTTTGATTCTCTTCTTTTTTCCTCCTGGTCACTTCCATATTCCAAAATCTGGTGGAGGCCAACAAGGGGGAAAGAATTCAGCTGCTTGGTGGCAAAAGGTTTAGTGGAGGACAAGGTTCAGCTTAATTTCTAAAGTAAAAAACTTAAAAACTATCAGTGCAAACTCAGTCTGTTTTTTATTACCGCAGATATCAAGAGTTAGCTTTTCTATTTGATTTCCCCATAAAGGCAAAGCCACATCTTTAGGGCCATCATATGTGCATTTTAACATTTAAGTAAACATTTTCCTGATGCATTTATAGGAGAGGAGGAAGGAGAGAGGGGGAGGGAGAGGGGGGGAGGGAGAGAGGGGGAGGGAGAGAGGGGGAGGGAGAGAGGGGGAGGGAGAGAGGGAAGCAGGAATGGAGAGAAAGGAGAAAGGGAGGGAGAGCTATTGAAGAAGGAGAGAGGGAGAGGAGACAAAAAGAGGGAAAGGAGGGAAAGAGACAGAGAGAGAGTGATGAGGAGAGATTTAGCTAAGGTTTTGTTACTTTACTAAGATCAGTAATATCTCAGAAAGTGGTACAATGTAGAAACTACTAAACCGATTCTATAAAAACCCTTAGGATAGAGTTTGAATTACTAGAAAAGAAAGAAATGCAAATTGTTTATTGTTTTCACATGTACAGTAAATTTAAAAAAAAAAATGTGCTTCTCTCAAAAGCCATATGGAGCAGACTTTTTTTCCTTCAGGAGTGGTTTTGCTTGTAGTGCCAAGAGCTAAAAAGATGTTTTTAATAACCAAAATTGGTTTACAGTCTGTCTAGATCCAGCCTGTAAGAGAGATGAAGATCCCTTGCTTAGGAAATAGAAAGTAATGGAGATGACAGAAAAGCTGTACACAAAATGCCAAGATTGGTCAAAAATGTTGTCAAACGTATCTACCACCTTTGGTTTGTGGTTGGTAGGTCTCACTACTGTCACCAGTCACTAGTTCCTCTTGTAAAGATGAATGGGCTCTCTGGGGAATCAGAAGAATATGCAAATGCATTTAATGGTAGAAATGTCTCCTGATCCTAAGTAGGGTACAAGTGAGAAATCCACCCATCAACAGCATAAGGTCATCAGAATACATAGTGGGGATGTCTAAGTAATGAGGCTTGCCCCAAAAGGATCACCCACATGCATTTATTAGTGTGGTGTTTTAGGTTTAGTATGGTTTGTTGGTTTTGTAATTTTTAGTTTGCTTTGTTTCTGGGGTGGGATGTGTGTGGTTAATGAGATACCAAACCAAGCTTGCTGTTAAAGGCTTATAATCTCAGCTACTCAGGAGCCCAAGACAGGATTCACAAGTTCAAGGCATTGAACTGATTTAACAAAACCTTATCTCCAAGTTAAAAGAGTCAGAGAGAAGCAAAAGAAGGAGGGAAAGAAAAAAAGGAGGAAGGGAGGAATGGAGAGAGGGAGGAAGGGTAGGCCTATGAGGATGTTTTTATCGCCCATAATGAAACAAGAAAATTAAAAAACAGTGTATTTTTCATGAAGTTGAACACGTATAGAAAGCTACTCTTTTACTATAAAATTACATTCTTCCAAGTTCTCAAATTCAAATATTCTTTAGCATATTAATTTAAACCATGTGAAATTTCCAATACTCAACGATTTTTTGACCAACAAAAATAGCAATTTCCACCCAGGTATGATGGTATGGACTTTTAATTCCAGCATTTGGAAGGTAGAAGCAGGAGAATTCAGAGGATCTAACCTCAGTTACATTTAAAGTTCAAGACTAATCTGGGTTACTTGTTGAAAAAAACTAGCAATTTCCTAGGGTTCAACTTAACGTTAATTGATGATTTTTAGATGTGATAGCTTTATTGTTGTTGTTGTTTTCGTATTTGTTTTTATTTTTTAATCTCCTTATATGGCAAAATAAAGAACTGGTTACTGTAGAACAGTAATTAAATTTTTAGTTCACAACACCCAGAAAAAATAGACAAAACTAGAGATTACCACTAGAGAGCATCCCAATGATCAGCCTTCTAACCCTGCTAGTAGTAGAATGCTGTGGACACTGGGAACATACTATGAAGGGAGAAGCTGGACTTCCTGAGTTTCTGAGGTCTAAAGCAACATAAAGATAGTCAAAACCAAGTCCCTGTCCAGCCTTTCAACGGAAGGGAAAAGGTGCTTCATTCATTTTCTTGCAGTGTCAAGCATCCAAGCTGATCTGTGTGGAGAGCGGTAGAGCTGGAGAGGCATTAGCCTTGACAAGATGGTGCCTACATCCGCTGTCGACTCCTGGTAAACAACTGTTTGCGCATGTGCGTAGAGTGAAAAGGTGCCAAGTCACAGCCCATCCTGGGGCGTCACATGGGGTGATGAGCAAACAGCCAATTATGGGCGGACACGCCGCGCTGTGGTGTATATAAGCAGTGCCGATTAGTGGCTCGGGGTCTTCCTCTTCATGATGCAATAAATGCTTGCTACAGAAGGATCCTAGTGTCTGCGTGTCTTCTTGCTGGCAAGACGACTGCACGGGCTACAGATCTGTTACTGAAAGGCTATTGATTATTGATTACTTGCTAGAAAACAGCTTTCAGATTCAAGATGGTAGCTCCTTCTAGCAATAGACATTAAGAAGAGCCATTCAGTTTCCTGGGTCTTACAAGGGAACCATTCAATGTCAAGAGAAGGTATGGGAGGAGTTGAAACCAAGGCTCCATGTTAGGCAGATGCTCTACCATTGATATACCTCTTACCCTCACATGGATAATGTTATTGAATTTGCCATTCACTTGGACACCTTATAAGACAGCAGTGAACCAATCTACTACTCCCTGTTAAGAATTCAGATTGGGAGGAAATTAGTTGCAAGGTCATGCCAAACTCTTGACTGACAGTGTCACTTTGAAATGGGTCTGATAAAGCTGCATGTATGCAGAGAGTCATAGAGAGAAAAATAACAACTGCAGCAGTGGTGAGCGATCCTGTGGGCTGGATAGAGGCAAAGAGAGTAGCTGCCTTGGTTCCAGATTGTACTCCAGTGCCAGCAACAGTCACTCAAAGCACCTAGCTGGGTCTGGCAACCAGTGAGGTGGACTTTAGACTAATTGCTTCTTACTTATGTGTTGTCTTAAAAACAAAAATTCCAAATATTGGATTTTACCAATGAAGACTCAGGGTCCAGATGCTGGGATGAAAACCTACTAGCTCAAAGAGGCAGAGAAAGCACCTAGCTGACCTTCCTACTCCATCAGTGTCCCAGAAGGAAAAAGCCCTTCTCCTCCACTGTCGCTGTCATAAACACCCTTCAACTCAAAGACCCTCCTTTCTGTTTACTTATGTTCACTCCCTGTCAGCTGGTTACTTGCTCCTCCCCTTGACCTAGGGTTGACTCTATTTAGCTCTTGGATTAAAGGTGTGCGGTAGGGCTGAGCCACACCATGCCATCAATTTGTAGATAACAAGCTGTACTCTTGGCAACAGCTGGGGTTGTTCCCACAGGCTCCCTTTGGTCAACAACTCAATTAGCTGTAACACAATACTGGTACTGGATTCATTTGGTGACAAAGATGGCCATTTGAGGCTCTGTCTCCCCCTTTCTTTGGCAATTTTATTCAGAACATGTATGTGTCCGTGTGTGTGTGTGTGTGTGTGTGTGTGTGTGTGTGTGTGTGTGTGTGTTGTGTGTTTATATAAAGATTTTTTTGTATTAGATTTCCATTCTACCCCTCAAATGGTCCTTAATTTTAGCTATTTCTCCCCATATTTTCTCTCTTATCCCTCTTCCCCACATACCTGCTTTGACTTCCAATTCTATCAATCCATAACTATCTATTGTATGTCCCTTTCCTAGGGAAATCTATTTGTCCCCCAGTCCCTTACTCTATACCTAACCTCTTTGGTTCTATGGATTGTAGCTTACTTCTCATTGACTTAAAAACTAATATCCACATATAAGAAAATACATACCATTTTAACTTTTTGTTTCTAGGTTGCACAACTCAGGATGGTTTTTCTAATTACATACATTTGCCCACAAATTTCATTATTTCAGTTTTAAATGGCTAAATAATATTCCACTGTGTAAATGTACACATTTTCTTTAGACAGTCATCTTTTGATGGATATCTAGCTTTTTTCCAATGCCTGGTTATTATGAGTAGAGCAGCAGTGAATATGCTTGAGCAAATGTCTCTTTGGTACAATTAAGTATCTTTTGGGTATATGCCTAAGAGTAGCGTAGATGGATTTTGAGGTAGATCTATTCCCATTTTCCTGGGAACAACCATGCCGATTTTCTTAGTAGTTGTACAAGTTTACCATTCCAGCAGCAACAAATGACTGGTCTCCTTCCTCCCCATCTTTGCTATCATGAGCTGTCCATTCTAACAGGTATAAGATGAAATCTCAAAGTAGTTTTGATTTGCATTTCCCTGGTGATTAAGGATGTTGTACATTTCTTTAACTGTTACTTGGCCATTTGAGTTTCCTCTTTTGAAAATTCTCCACGTAGATATGTACCCCATTTTTAAATGGCTTATTTGTTTTCTTGATATACTGTTTTTAGAATTCTTTATATATTTTGGATATTACCTCTCATCAGATGTGTAACCTGTAAAAATCTTTTCCCATTCTATAAGCTGCTATATCCAAATGATAGTGTCCTTTGCCAGATATAAGCTTTTCAGTTTCATGAGGTCCCATTTATTAATTATTGATCTTAGAGCCTGGGGTATATAGGTGTTCTGTTCAGGAAGTTGTCTCTTGTGCCAAAGTGTTCAAGTTTATTCTCCACTTCCTGTTCTATCAGGTTCAGTGTATCTGGGTTTATGTTGAGATCTTTGATAGATATGGAGTTCAGATTTCTGTAGAATGATTAGTATTAATCTATTTGAATTCTTGTACATACAGCTGCCATGCCCATTCATCTACTCCAGTAAAGTCTGCAATATCGGGGGCAAAAGCCTGATTAAGGACAAGAGGCATTATGACTTCAAAGGGAGTTTGTGCCTCCTGGGTATTCAGTCAGTCGTTGGCATCTCCTAACTCAGACGTGTTCCAGATTAGTCTTTCCAATTGTCAACACGCCTTCTTATTCAGGCATAAAGGTACCCCAAGAAATGATTCATAAATGGCTAAAAAAAGGGCATTGTTCCCTGGCCAGCACAATGTTCCAATATATCCTAATTTATTTCCAAGCTGTCCTTAGCTTGGAATTTCTCACAAGGAAGCTGCCTTATCAGATAGGATGTCCTCAGAGTCAGCAACAGAAGTCAGGCACCATTGCTTACTGTTAACATAGAATCCTCAGGGCAGTCCCACAGAAGACAGAACTGTTTTACATACCAGAGTAATGGAAGGGCTTCCCTCACTTAAGGGCATTAGCTGGAACGACTAGATTGGAACTTCCTGGTGTTTGCCTCCAGCAGACCCAGAGAATTAGCATGGGATTACCTAAATAACCCCAGCTGGGAGGGCACCACTGCTCCTCCACCCTGCTTCACACCTGGATACCTGATCCTACCAACCTTGATGTGACTGTCACATGCCTACATGACTTTTGTCATCTGCCCTGTTTTCTGTATACCATATAAGCCTGGTTTTCACTGTGTGCAGGGGTTAGAATAAGACTTGGACAGAGGCTGGAGAGATGGCTCAGTGGTTAAGAGCTCTTACTGCTCTTCTGAAGGTCCTGAGTTCAAATCCCAGCAACCACATGGTGGCTTACAACCACCTGTAATGAGTGTAATGAGATCTGATGCCCTCTTCTGGTATGTCTGAAGACAGCTTCAGTGTACTTATGTATAATAATAAATCTAAAAAAAAAAAAAAAAATACTTGGACAAACTTATTCATTCAGATTCAAGCTTTGAGCCTCATGCAGTCCACAGCCCCCCTCCCCGGGCCCAGAGCACTTGGGCCTTGGGGGTGCAGCGCCTGTCCAGAAGAGGTGGCTGCTTTAGACCCAGTGTGTTTCAGGTGGCCTCAGATGTACCTCAACTGCTGAGCTGCTAGATTTCTCATTTCTCTTTTGCAAGACTGTACAAGTCTGATGCCATTTTTAAGAAATACATTCAGATCCTGTACTTCCATGTGTCGTCTCTGCCATCATTTCTTCGCCTACGCCTTGTTGACCTGACTAGGACCCGTTTTCTCCCGCGGGTTGAGGGAGGCCCAGACTGGCTGGCCCACAGCATACAGCCATCAGTTTAACCAGCACCATTTATTGAAGATGCTGTGTCATTCTCTCTCTTTTTTTTAGTATGTATTTCTGGCTTCTTTATCAAATATCAGGTATCCATAGATGTGTGGATTTATGGCTGGGTCTTCAGTTAGACTCCATTGATCAACATACCTGTTTTTGTGTGAATATTATGTTTTTACTATGATAGCGCTGGAGTACAGTTTGAAATCAAGATTGGGGGTACCTCCAGCAGATTATTGTTGTTGTCGTTATCATCATCATCATCATCATTCAGGATTGTTTTACCTATCCTGATTTGTTGTTCTTGTCATTTCCACATGAAGCTGAAAACTGTCCTTTCAAACAAGTGAAGAATTGTGTTGGAATTTTGATGGGGATTGTATTGAATTTATACATTGCATGGTCATTTTCACTATATTAATCCTACTAATCCATGAGCATGAGAAACCATTCCATCCTCTGATATAGTCTTTAATTTCACTCTCCAATGTCTTAAAGTTGTAGTTATACAAGTCTTTCACTTGAGGTTAGCATTACCTCAAGATATTTTATATTATTTGAGGCTTTTGTGAAAGGTGTTGTTCCCTAATTTTTTCAATCCATTTACTACTTGTATGTGGAAGAACTGTTGATTTTGTGAGTACATTTTGTATCCAGCTGCTTTGCTGAAAGTGTTTATCAGCCTGTCTTAGTCAGGGTTTCTATTCCTGCATAAACATCATGACCAAGAAGCAAGCTGGGGAAGAAAGGGTTTAATCAGCTTACTTCCACATTGCTGTTCATCAGCACTGGACAGCACATCAGGACTGGAACTCAAGCAGGTCAGAAAGCAGGAGGTGATTCAGAGGCCATGGAGGGATGTTACTTACTGGCTTGCTTCCCCTGGCTTTCTCAGCTTGTTTTCTTATAGAACCCAGGAGTACCAGCCCAGGGATGGCACTACCCACAATGGGCCCTACCCCCTTAATCACTAATTGAGAATATGCCTTACAGCTGGATCTCATGAAGGCGTTTCCTCAAGGAAGAGGCTCCTTTCTCTGTGATAACTCCAGTTTGTGTCAAGTTGACACATAAAATCAGCCAGTACACAGCCGTAGGAGTTTCACTTTTTTTAGGGCCACTTGTCCATACTATCATATCATCTGCAAATAAAAATATTTTAGCTTCTTCCTTTCTCCTTTATCTCCTTCAGTTGTCTTATTGCTCTAACCCAGACTTCAAGTACTATACTGAATAGGTATGAAAAGCGTGGCAACTTGTCTTGTTCCTGATTGTAGAGGAATTTTCATTTAAGTTAATGTTGGCTATAGATTTGCTATAAATTGTCTTTATTATGTTGACATATTGCCCTTGTGTCCCTAATCTCTCCAGGATTACATTTGCCATTTTATGTATGTTGAACCATCTCTGCATTTCTGGGATGAAGCTTACTTGACTATTGTGAATGATCTTTTTGATGTGTTCTTGGACTCAGTTTGCAAGTATTTTATTGAGAATTTTTGCATCTATGTTCATATCAAATATTGATGTGTAATTCTCTTTCTTTGTTGGGTCTTTATATGGTCTGAATATTAGGGTAGTTGTGGCTTCATAAAATGAATCAGGCAATGCTCCTTCTAATTCTATATGGTGGAATAATTTAAGGAGTATTCTGCAGTAAAACAATCTGGACTTGGCGTTTTGTGGGGAGACTTTTAATTAAAAGTCTTCTACTTCACTAGAGGCTATAGATCTGTTTAAATTGCTTACCTGATATTGATTTAATTTTGGTAAGTGGTATGTTTCAAGGAAATTGCCCATTTCTTTTAGATTTTCAATTTGGTGGAGTAAAGGTTTTTAAAGTCCTTATGATCCTCTAGATTTCCTCAGTGTCTGTTGTTATATTCCCATTTTCATCTCTACTTTTAATTTGGATATTCTCTCTCTGCCTTTAGATAAGTTGGAAAGGAGTTTTTCAGTTGATTGACTTTTCTCAAAGAACCACCTTTTTGTTTTATTGATCCTTTACATTTTTTGTTTGTTTCTAGTATTTTGATTTCAGCCCTAAGTTTGATTATTTCTTGCCATCTACTCCTTCTGGGTGTGGTTTCTTCATTTTCTTCTAGATCTTTCAAAGTGTGTTAAATTTACAAGTATGAGATTGTTGGGGTACACTGTGCGGAGGTGAGTCTCTGTATTTGATTGTTAATTCTGTACTGTCAGGATCTTGGTGTTATTGTTTCCATGGCCCAACTCCAGTCTCATATTTTGTAACTATTTGTTCTTGCTCCCTGCCTAAGCCAATCTAGAATTGTATCTGATTGGCTGTAGTAAAGATCTGCCTATCAATAGCTGCACAGGCAGTGGAGGTTGGCTCTTCCAGGCAGAGAGGAGGATGCTGAGAGAAGCAGAGGAAAGAGATTCAGCGAGCAGACGCAGAAGTGAATTGATGGACCAGAGAGGAGCAGATAGGTAGAGCTGGACATATGGTGGACCATAGTGCCAGGATTAGTCAAGCTAGAGAAGCTGGGAGACTGTCCTAGCTGAAAGGCCCATGCTTTAAAATATTAAAAAGTCTGTGTCATTATTTATATCGCTGACAAGTCTGAGACAGTTCAGCTTTGTGAGATCTTTCCAATTTTCTTTCATTATGTAGGCTCTTTGTGGTATGAAATTTCCTCTTTTTTTTAAGGTATTATCCTTTTTTATTAGATATTTTCTTTATTTACATTTCGAATGTTATCCCCTTTCCTGGTTTCCCCACAGAAAACTCTCTATCCCATCCCCTCCCCCCTGCTCAAACACCTACCCACTCCTGCTTCTTGGCCCTGGCATTCCCCTACACTGGGACATAGAGCCTTCTCAGGACCAAGGGCCTCTCCTCCCATTGATGACCGACAAGGCCATCCTCTGCTACATATGCAGCTGGAGCCATGAGTCTCACCATGTGTACTATTTGGCTGGTGGTTTAGTCCATTGAAGCTCTGGGGGGTACTAGTTAGTTCATATTGTTATTCCTCCTATGGGGCAACAAACCCTGTGGGGCAGTGTGGGGCAGTGGTCCACTCAGGTAACTTAAGCTCAATCAAGTATTTGGCTTTGAGCCCTGGACTCCTGTGGGCAATTTCTGCTTGCAGAGGGCAGAAGAAGCTTGGCCATAACTCCTGAGTCTTTGGTTCCTTTTTCAGTCACAACGCCTCACAGCTGCCCCTGCAGGAGATGTGTGCTCTATCAGGCAGACAATGCCCCAAGCTCCCAGCATTCTAGCTAGACCCTACACACAGTCATCTGACCACATCACAGGCAGGCATGCCACGCCCCATACAATAAAAGGGGCAGTTTGCGCCCTCCTCGCTCTCTTGCTCTTCCCTCTCTCACTCTCACACTCTTACTCTTCACCTCTCTCTCACCCTTTGTCTCCTCTCTGCTCTCCCACTCTTGCTCTCTCTCTCTTCTCTCACTCTTTGTTCTCATCTATGGCTTTCTTCCTCTCCTTTCTCTCTCTCATTCTCTCCTTCCTCTCCTTTCCTTCTCTCTACTTAACAGGCATATTTCTCCTTCCTACAATAAAATAACTCATTTATACATTGCCTCCTTTTTAACTAATGTGTCGTGCAACAACAGGTCAACATCAGGGAGAGAGAGAGAGACCCAGGCCTCAGCAGCAGGCCCCTGCCTTTGATACAACAAAACCCCTTCAACTCCTTGGATCCTTTCTCTAGCTCCTCCATGAGGGACCCTGTCCTCAGTCCAATGATTGGCTGAGAGTCTGCACCTCTGTATTTGTCAGGCACTGGCACAGGCACAGCTGCAATAGGCTTCTATCAGCAAGCACTTGTTGGCATCCACAATAATGTCTGGGTTTGGTGACTATATGAGATGGATCCACAGGTGGGGCAGTCTCTTGATGGTCATTCCTGCATTCTCTACTCCTCCACACTTTATCTCTGTAACTCCTTCCATAGGTATTTCGTTCTCCCTTCTAAGAAGGACTGAAGTATTCACACTTTGGTCTTCCTTCTTATTGAGTTTCCTGTGGTTTATGGATTATATCTTGGGTATTCCGAGCTTCTGGGCTAATATACACTTATCAGTGAGTACATACCAGGTGTGTTCTTTTTTGAGTGGGTTACCTCACTCAGGATGATATTTTCTAGTTCCATCCTTTTGCCTACGAATTTCATGAACTCCTTATTTTTAATAGCTGAGTATACTCCATTGTGTAAATGTAGTACATTTACGGTATCTATTCCTCTGTTGAAGGACATCTGGGTTCTTTCCAGACTCTGGCTATTATAAATAAGGCTGCTATGGACATAGTGGAGTATGTGTCCTTATTACATGTTGGAGCATCTTCTGGGTGTATACCCAGGAGTGGTATAGCTGGGTCCTCAGGTGAAACTATATCCAATTTTCTGAGGAACTGCTGAACTGATTTCCAGAATGGTTGTACCAGCTTGCAATCCCATCAGCAATGGAGGCATGTTCCTTTTTCTCCACATCCTCGAAAGCAGTCACCTGAGTATTCAATCTTAGCAATCCTGACTAGTGTGAGGCAGACTCTCAGGGTTGTTTTGATTTGCAGTTCCCTGATGTTGAACATATTCTGCCACACACACTCGTCTACACCAGTTACATCTGCTGTATTGGGGGTAAAAGCCTGATCAAAGACAAGAGGCGTTATGTCCTCAAAAGGGAGCTTGTACCTTCTGGGTATTCAGACAGTCGCTGGCATCTCCTAACTCAGACGTGTTCCAGATTAGTCTTTCCAATCGTCAACACGCCCTCATATTTAGGCATAAAGGTACCCCCAAGAAATGATTCGTAAATGGCTAAGATTGGGCATCATTTCCTGGCCAGCACAATGTTTCCAATCTATCCTAATTCAATTCCAAGCTGTCCTTAGCTTGGAATTTCTCTCAAGGAATCTGCCTTATCAGACAGGTTTTCCTCAGAGCTAGCAACAGAGGTCAAGCACATTCCTTAGGGCAGTCCCACAATAGTTAGAAATGTTTTACATACTAGAGAGTAATTGAAGGGCTTCCCTCACTCAAGGACATTAGCTAGAACTGTTAGATCAGAAATTCCTGTGCTTGCCCCCAGCAAAACCCAGAGAATTAGCAGGAAATGCTAGATCAAGAATCTCCTAGTCCTTGCCTCCAGCAGAACCAGAGAATTAGCATAGGAATACCAAAATAGCCCCAGCAGGGAAGGCTCCACTGCTCTTCTGCCTGCTTCGCACCTGGCTACCAGCCCCTACTGACCTTGATGTGGGGGTCACTTACCTATGTGACCTCAGTCTTGCACCCTGATCCTATTGACGTTGCTGTAACCCTCACCCACCTACCTAACTCTTGTCATCTGCCCTGCTTTCTGTATACCATATAAGCCTGCTTTTCACTTTGTGCAGGAGGACTCGCACTCGGCACTCTGACTAGAACCAGAACTTAGATGGGGTAGGACTTAGACTCATGCAGTCCGCAGCACACCCCCACGACACCGGGGCCCAGAGTGTCTGGGCCCTGGAGGTGCAGCACCTGTCCAGATGAGGTGGCTGCTTTAGACCCAGTGTGTTTCAGGTAGCCTCAGATGTCCCTCAACTGTTGAGCTGCCAGATTTATCATTTCTCTTTTGCAATAACTGTAAAAGTCTGATGCCATTTTTAAGAAATACATTCAGATCCTGTACTCCATGTGTCGTCTCTGCCATCATTTCTTCACCTACGCCTCGCCTCGTCGACCTGACTAGGACCCCGTTTCTCCCGCGGGTTAAGGGAGGCCCAGATTGGCTGGCCTGCGACAATAATCCTCAGTTGAGATTTCTTTATTTAGCTTTAATTTAATTATTTATTTATTTTTAATAGGGTTATTTGGTTTTTGGAGTCTAACTTCTTGAGTTCTTTGTATATATTGGATATTAACTCTCTATCGGATGTAGGGCTGGTAAAGATCTTTTCCCAATTTGTTAGTTGCTATTTTGTCCTTTCAACAGTATCCTTTGCCTTAAAGAAACTTTGCAATTTTATGAGGCCCCATTTGTCAATTCTTTTTTTTTTTTTTTTTTTTTTT
>NW_022196914.1:51329443-51333183 GCF_008632895.1 Mastomys coucha
TCAGAAATCCACCTGCCTCTGCCTCCCAAGTGCTGGGATTAAAGGCGTGCGCCACCACCGCCTGGCGTCAATTCTTGATCTTAGAGCATAAGCTAGTGGTGGTGTTCTGTTCAGGAAAATTTTCCCTTATGACCACGTGCTTGAGGCTCTTCCCCACTTTCTTTTCTATTAGTTTCAGTGTACCTGGTTTTATATGGAGGTCCTTGATCCACTTGGACTTTAGGTTTGTACAAGAAGATAAGAATGGATCAATTTGCATTCTTCTACAAGCTAACCGCCAGTTGAACCAGCACTATTTAAAAATGCTGAGTTTTTTCCACTGGATGGTTTTAGTTCCTTTGTCAAAGACCAAGTGACCATAAGTGTGTGGGTTCATTTCTGGGTCTTCAGTTATATTCCATTGATCTACCTGCCTGTCACTCACTGTACCAATATTATGCAGTTTTTATCACAATTGCTCTGTAGTACAGATTGAGGTCAGGGATGGTGATTACACCAGAAGTTCTTTTATTGTTGACAATAGGTTTAGCTATCCTAGGTTTTTTTATTATTCCAAATGAATTTGCAAATTGTTCTTTCTAACTTTGTGAAGAATTAAGTTGGAATTTTGATGGGAATTGCATTGAATCTGTAGATTGCTTTCAGCAAGATGGCCATTTTTACTATATGCCAATCCATGAGCAAGGGAGATCTTTCCATCTTCTGAGGTCTTCTTTGGTTTCTTTCTTCAGAAACTTGAAGTTCTTATCATACAGATCTTTCACTTGCTTAGTTAGAGTCACACCAAGGTATTTTATATTATTTGTGACTATTGTGAAGGGTGTTGTTTCCCTAATTTCTTTCTCAGCCTATTTATCCTTTGTGTAGAGGAAAGCCACTGATTTGCTTGAGTTAATTTTATATCCAGCTACTTTGCTGAAGTTGTTTATCAGGTTTAGGAGTTCTCTGGTGGAATTTTTGGGGTCACTTAAGTATACTATCATATCATCTGTAAATAGTGATATTTTGACTTCTTCTTTTCCAATTTGTATCCCTTTGATCTCCTTTTGTTGTCTAATTGCTCTGGCTAGGAATTCGAGTACAATATTGAATAGGTAGGGAGAGAGTGGGCAGTCTTGTCTAGTCCCTGATTTTAGTGGGATTGTTTCAAGTTTCTCTCCATTTACTTTGATCTTGGCTACTGGTTTGCTATATATTGCTTTTACTATGTTTAGGTATGGGCCTTGAATTCCTGATCTTTCCAAGACTTTTATCATGAAAGGGTGTTGGATTTTGTCAAATGTTTTCTCAACATCTAAAAATATGATCATGTGGGCTTTTCTTTGAGTTTGTTTATATAGTGGATTATGTTGATGGATTTCCATATATTGAACCATCCCTGCATCCCTGGGATGAATCCTACTTGATCACAATGGATGATCATTTTGAAGTGTTCTTGGATTTGATTTGCGAAAATTTTATTGAGTATTTTTGCATCAATATAAGGGATATTTGTCTGGAGTTCTTTTTCTTTGTTGTGTCTTTGTGTGGTTTAGGTGTCAGAGTAATTGTGCCTTCATAAAACAAATTGGGTAGAGTACCTTCTGTTTCTATTTTGTGGAATAGTTTGAAGAGTATTGGTATTAGGTCTTCCTTGAAGGTCTGATAGAACTCTGCACTAAACCCATCTGGGTCCTAGGGTTTTGGTTTGGTTTGGTTTTTTGTTTGTTTTTTGTTTTGGGGTTTTTTTTTGTTGTTGTTGTTGTTGTTGGGAGACTATTAATGATTATTTCTATTTCATTAGCAGATATGGGACTGTTTGGATCGTTTATCTTATCCTGATTTAACTTTGATACCTGGTATCTGTCTAGAAAATTGTCCATTTCATCCAAATTTTCCAGTTGTGTTGAGTATAGGCTTTTGTAGTAGGATCTCATGATTTTTTTAATTTCCTTGGTATCTGTTGTTATGTCTCCCTTTTCGTTTCTGATCTTGTTAATTAGGATACTGTCTCTGTGCCCTCTAGTTAGTATGGCTAAGGGTGTATATATTTTGTTGATTTTTTCAAAGAACTGGCTCCTGGTTTGGTTGATTCTTTGCATAGTTCTTTTTGTTTCCACTTGGTTGATTTCAGCCCTAAGTTTGATTTTCCTGTCATCTATTCCTCTTAGGTGTATTTACATCTTTTTGCTCTAGAAATTTCAGATTTGCTGTAAAAGTGCATGCTCTCTTCAGTTTCTTTTGGGGGTCACTCAGAGCTATACGTTTTTCTCTTAGGATTGCTTTCTTTGTGTCCCATAAGTTTGAGTATGTTGTGGCTTCATTTTCATTAAACTCTAAAAAGTCTTTAATTTCTTTCTTTATTTCTTCCTTGACCAAGTTATCACTGAGTAGAGCACTTTTCACCTTCCAGGTGTATGTGTGCTTTCTGTTGTTTTTGTTGTTTTTGAATACCAGCCTTAGTCCATGTTGATCAGATAGGATGCATTGGATTATTCAATCTTCTGGGCGGTGGTGGCGCATGCCTTTAATCCCAGCACTTGGGAGGCAGAGGCAGGCGAATTTCTGAGTTCGAGGCCAGCCTGGTCTACAGAGTGAGTTCCATGACAGCCAAGGCTACACAGAGAAACCCTGTCTTGAAAAAAAAAAAAAACAGAGTGGATTATTCAATCTTCTTGTATCTATCTGTTGAGGCCTGTTTTGTGAACCGATTATATGGTTAATTTTGGAGAAGGTACCATGAGGTGCTGAGAAGAAGGTTTATTCTTTTGTTTTAGGATAATATGTTCTATAGATATCTGTTAAGTCCATTTGGTTCATAACTTCTGTTAGTTTCACTGTGTCTCTGTTTAGTTTCTGTTTCCATGATCTGTCCATTGCTGAGAGTGGGGTGTTGAAGTCTCCCACTATTATTGTGTACAGTGCAATATGTGCTTTGAGCTTTAGTAAACTTTTTTTTTTTAATTAATGTGGGTGCCCTTGCATTAGGAGCATAGATGTTCATAATAGGGAGTTCTTCTTGGTAGATTTTTCCCTTGATGAGTATGAGGTGTCCTTTCTTATCTTTTTATAACTTTAAGTTGAAAGTCAATTTTATTCGATATTAGAATGTTTACTCCAGCTTATTTCTTGGGACCATTTGCTTGGAAAATTGTTTTCTATCCTGTTACTCTGAAGTAGTGTTTGTCTTTGTCACTGAGGTGAATTTCCTGTATATAGCAAAACGTTGAGTCCTGTTAATGTATCCAATCTGTTAGTCTATGTCTTTTTATTGGAGAATTGAGTCCATTGATATTAAGAGATATTAAGAAAAACATCTGTCCCAACACTGGGAGTAACTGGGACCAGCTTGACCAGGCACACAGGAACTCAGCCAGCCCAGTACTCTGGTTCCTTCCGGTCTGTCTGGGTTAGTGTTCTGAGCAGACCTTGAGCACAAGTTCTGCAGCCAGTCCCACAACACCCAGAGGAAGCTCCACAACCAGGCACTCTGACCCACACAGGATGGAGGTGAGCAGGAACCAACATCTGTCCCAACACTGGGAGTAACTGGGACCATCGGGACCAAGCACACAGGAACTCTGCCAGCCCAGTGACTTGGGTTCCTTCCGGTCTGTCTGGGCTGGGGTCCAGAGCAGACCTTGGGACCAAGCTCCACAGCTAGTCCCACAACACCCAGAGGAAGCTCCATTTCCAGGTGCTCTGACACACCCAGGATCAGAGGTAAGCAGGAACAAACATCTGTCCCAACACTGGGAGTA
>NW_022196914.1:51335511-51362280 GCF_008632895.1 Mastomys coucha
TATTATAGGTATTGAAGGGGGGGTCTATGGGAGGAGCAGTGGTACAAAAGGGGAACAAGAATGTGATTAAATTCTATTTAATTAAAATATATTTTTAAATGTCAAAAAAAATAAAAAAATAAAAATTAAAAAAAAGAGATATTAAGGAAAAGTAATTGTTGCTTCCTGTTTTATTTGTTGTTACAGGTGGGATTATGTTTTTTGTGGCTGTCTTCTTTTTTGGTTAGTTAAAAGAAGATTATTTTCTTGGTTTTTCTAGGATGTACTTTCCCTCCTTATGTTGGAGTTTTCTATTTATTATCCTTTGAAGGGCTGGATCTGTGGAAAGAGATTGTGTAAATTTGTTTTCATCATGGAATATCTTAGTTTTGCCATCTATGGTTATTGAGAGTTTTGCAGGGTATAGTAGCTTTGACTGGTATTTGTGTTCTCTTAGGGTCTGTATGAAGCCTGCTCAGAATCTTCTGGCTTTCATAGTCTATGGGGAGAAGTCTCGTTTTGACAGCAAAAGTTCAGATCTTTAAAGTTTTGGAACACAATTTACTCTTTTCCCCCAAAAATTATGTTGAGCATCATTTTAAAAAGTAGTTTTCTTTTTCTATTTTCCCTAGAGTTCCCTCTGGAAAGCTGCTGTCTGTCTATGGCAGAGCGCTGTACTCTAAGTTTTCATGTCAAGGCCTTTGGTATTCAGAAACAGCACAGCCCATGCTGTGTGGTAGGGGCGATAGTCATGCTCATTCCATCTGGCCTCAGTTGTGTGCAGCAGACTTTTGTAGACTATCATGTGCACCTCTGATGAAGAGTATGTATACAGTAAAACCTCCTTCTTTTGTCAAGGTTTATATAATATGGGAAGGAAAGTATTTATTTGCTTTATGACTCTAAATCAACATCACTGTTCATGACTGAAAAAAGTCAGGACAGAGCCAGAGTCTACAGACAGGAGCTGATGCAGAGGCCATGGAGGGGTACTGCCTGTTGGCTTGCTCCTCATGGCTTGCCCAGCCTACTTTCTTATAGAATCCAGGACCACCAACCCAGGATGCCACCACTCACCATGTTTTACACTCTTGCATACAGCTCAGTCTTACAGAGGCATTTTCTCAATTGTGGTTCCCTCCTCTCAGTGACTATAGCTTGGGTCAAGCTGGCATAAAACTAGCCAGGACACTCCCTTTCTTCCTCTTTTTCTTCACACAAGTACTTTTGGGAAGAAGTGATACTTACCTTTGTGGGATCCCTTGAGGTACTTTTTCACTGCTTCGGACCTACCTTGCAAAGCCAATAAATGCTAAAAACCAACTCATTGCCGAGATTTTCCCTTTTCTCTTTTTTAATCAAACAATTCACAATTCAGACATCACAAAAGAGAACAATGTCTTTTGGGGATGGTTTGGCCTTGGTGAGGAGAGAGAGAGACTAGTGCTGTTAAATATAGATTTTGCAGATCTGTTGGTTCCGTAGCTCATAGCATTCAGCTCCCTGGTTCTCCAGAAGCTCCTTCTCCTCCCCTGTATCTAGTGCTTTCAGGGACGGGAAGTGAGCAGGAGAGGTGATGAACTCATAGTGACGGTCCAGATAGCGTAGGTAGATGAGCATATGCAGAGCATAGGCCAGCACCAGCAACAGAATCAGAGACATGGCCAGGCCAATCAGAACAGCAGGTGAGAAGGAAGAGCTGCAGTCCCGGGCCTGAGAAAACTGGGTCCCCTTGATGGAGAAGCCTTGGATCTGTCCAGACAAAGAAAAGAACAGGAGTGACCCATGTCTTCCCTCTAAGAGTTAATTTGCACTGTGCTAGTGGTTCTGGGCTCCAATTAACCAAATTTTACATACTGTGGTTAGTCTTAATTGCCAACTTTCCATAGTTGAAACCACCTAAGAAGAGAATGTCAGAGAGGGAATATCTATATCATATTCTCTGTGGGTATGTCTAGGGGGAGGGATCATCTTGATTATGTAAATAAAATGTGTGAAGAGGTGTTATCATTCCCTAGGCTTACGTCCCAGACTGTATAAAAACCAAGTAAGTGAGCTGAGGACTAGACATGTATGCAGTTATGCTCTTGACTGTGGAAGTAGCTGTCTGCTTCGAGTTTATGCTGCCTCAACCTCCTGAAATGATATCAAGGACCTGGAACTGTGAGCAAAATAAAGTGTTTCTCGCTTAAATGAGCTTTCATCAGGGTACTTTAGCAAGAAAATGGGAAAAGGAGCTAGGGCACATATCACCACTGTCTGGTAGAATAGTTTAAGTATGTGATCTGATAAATATGATTCTGCTTACTTGGACAATGAAATTTTATTTGTTTTGAGGGCTCACAGTATAGACCAGGCTGACCCCAAACTCACTGTCGTCCCCCTGCTTCAGCTTCATGTGTGCTGGAATCATAGATAGGAGCCACCATCTCTGACTGGAAACTTGATTTTTCAAAGAAAACTGACCAACCGTTCTGGGAAGGGTGAGCTGTGACAACTAAAAGTGTGCAGTTAAAGACTCTGAAATTAAACTTCGTTAATCTGCTTTTTAGAACTGTTTGAATTCATATATAATAGCATGTCTGTTGTGTCTCTAACTCAAAGGATGCTCTGGGTTTTGTTAAGAACAGTATTTGATGCCACTGACAGAGAGTGGTTGGAAAGCATCTCCCAGGGAGGATGAGTCCTGGTGTGGTAAAAACCCAAACCAAGACACACACTGAAGGCTTTCTATGTACCAGATACTGAATGCCCAACTTATCATTCCTAGCAGCCCATAAACAAGTGACTATTTTGCTGTAGCTTAAAGAAGAGCCTGGGGCTCAGGAAAGTTCCATAACTCACCTGGAGTTGCACAGCAGAAAACCTGTGATAATAAAATTTACACATGGGAAAGATGGCATCATACACATATGGCTTCACATGACTCCACAGCTTCTGGCATCATCTATCTCTTTTCTTGCCACTACCATAGAAGGCTGTATGTGGGTCATACGCAAATACCATGCCATTGTATATAAGGGACTCAAGAATTCATGGGTTTGGTACCTATGGAAGGAATTAGGGTCTGCAACCAATCTCTTGTGCCTGCCGAGGGACAAATGTTTATTCTACAAGAAAAGCCAGCAAACCTAGAGTGGACAGTAGTCTCCTGTGGACACTCCTCTCCCCTGGCCTGAGCTTGCATTCTTGCTTCTGTTTACATTCTTGGTGCTTCCACAAAGCTAGGATGGATACACATTTACTTCGAGGAAGCCAATTTCATGCATACATGTTACACAATCCTAAAGAGGAATGTGCTCCTCACAGCAAGTTCTCCGGAGTCTTGGGGACCCTGCAAATATATACCGGGGTGCTTGTCCCTAATGCTGCTGCTCCACAGCTTCAAAGCCAAATTGCTGTGCCTCACTCAGCCAGCAGAGAAGTCATTTCTGTTAGTTTGTGAGCCAGTCATCCCTAGTGGCTGCAAAGTCATCCTCTGATCCTCTCTTCCTTTCCTTCATTCGAAATCCCCACTCTGGGACTTTGCTCAAGTGTTTTGTTTTGTTATTTCAGTCACAAAATGTACATAACATAAAATGTGTTGTCTTAACCATTAGCATATGCTGGTATAAGTGCTCTTGTTACTCCATGCCTGGAATGGTCCTGAGTGTTTCACACATACAAGCTCACATACTTTCTACATGGATGAAGATAGGCCATATACAGGCACAGTTAAGTAACTTAGCCGTGTGGCAGAGGAGTGATTTTAAAATCAAATCTGCCTGACTCCAAAATACAAGTTCTTCCCTTCTTCCCCTTGGCTTTTCATCAACACTAAGCCTCCTCCAAGCTGAGAGACATATACATGAATCTGTATACCCATGTAAATATGGAAAAAGCAGGTACATGCCCTTATAAGGGATATGCAACGCCATGCATGCTACTTCAGTGAGTGAGACTGGCCGCAGGTGAACAATATAGAGGGACTTGACAGAATGTCTCTCAGCTGGGATGGTGGGTGCAAAGGTGCCTGTCACGCTCGAATGCATTTCTCCCAAGGTTTTCAAGCTCTCTGGGCTATTTCTGATGGTTGATGATTACATTCCCAGGCTAACTGTCAACACTGTCTTTCACACTGCAGATGTACTTCTTATCTGCTCTGATAAGATCACTGCTGCGCTCCCAGAAGGATTCTCCTCACAGAGCTCTGGGCCCAGGAAATGTCAGTCACCAGGCTTCAGCCACAGCTGCACTAGGATTTAGATAAGTACCCGGTGAGTGGGTAAACAGGAAAGTAAACACGAGCCCTGGAGTGCTCAGGCAGAAAGAATTCCCCATCCTGCTCCATCTCATACCTCAGAAGATCCAGAATTAACCACTATCGTGCTTAAAGGTACTTCACAGACACTCTTCCTTTAACGTCTTGTTTTGAGTTGCGTAAACTAATACTGAGTTTCTTTGGCACCAAGTATGCAGGCATGTAAAGCATAAGTTTTAATTTATTACCTGGAAATCAATAAACGTGACCTCCCACAGGCTTGTCACATCCTCTGAGCTGCTAAGCAACAGTAGGGCATCATTCCGCCTCAGGCTGCTGACACGTTGGCAGCGGTACGAGTAAGTTGACAGAGCATATATACCGGTTGCATTAAAAGTTGCTTGTACCGAATTGTTGAAGATTATCTCGACGCGGTGTAAACTGAACCAACTCTGGCTGGCCAGCTTGTTGTAATTGGTTAGGGTGAACCTGAAAAGGACTGTACGTTAGTGTTAGCTGGCTCTTCTTTACTTTTACTGTCTCAGGCCCGGCGTCATCTGTGAACAGTACAATGGCGCCCTCTTTTGTCAGGTTGTGGAATTGGGGAGAGGCTTCCCTTTGAAACCAAACAAGAGTCAAGTTGGTAAGAAGGCAACAGGAAACAGAGCAATACAAAAATCTTACAAACGGAGGAGGGGCGGCTATTTTTTTCTAAGAGTCAAATTGTATGTTTGTTATTGCAACAAATTTAATAAAAACTTAAGTTTTTATTAAAACACAGAATTAAATTTTCATAAAATAATAGCAATAGATTTCTTACGCTATCCCAGTGTCACATATGAAGAATTGAGCCCAGGGGGACAAAAAACACTTCTCTAGTTTCTCTCAGATGTTGTGTTTGAGCTGCCTGTCAGAGTCAACCTGAGACCATCACCCTCACCACTAACGGCTTTAAAGTGGAACATTCTCCAATCATGAAAAAGTATAGCATATATATAATATGAAAGGGTATAGCATTATATATATATATATAATATATATGATAATTTTCTATAATTATATAATATATATATATGATAATTTTCTTTTATTTTAAAAGATGAGACATTACATAGAACAAAACTCAAGACTGGTAGGATTAGAACATCAGTAGTAATTGGAAATACTGGTTGGATTATCAATTATTTTCTTGTTCTTACAGTTCAGTATTTCTGATCTTTCTGTTCTCTTTATTTCGTTTTGTGCCCGTGGAGAATCCTGGGAGCCGAGGTAAAAAGAACACTTCTGAACAATCTCATTCGAGGTAGCGGAGGCTGGGTGCTGACATTCTCCATGACACGGGTGGGATGCAGTCAGTCCTGTCTTGGTGTGATGGGTCTGGGCTCACCAGAGATTCACCATGACCATAAATGCACTTTAAGAACAAGAGCATTTTTGTTTTAAGTACTGACACCCAGGGCAAGGCCAGGACTGTACCTGGGAGCGATCCCAAGATGCAGCCCCTAGTCATCTGTCTGTGTAGGCAGGCTCTAATTTTAACATATATGTCTTACAGCTGCCCTAGTCACCTTTTTGAGCAGAGTGAGCAAGTTTGATTATGAAAGCAAAAGTAGCAGTTAGTTTCTTTCTAGAACAGCAAATTTTACAAGTTCAGTCCATTTAAGAGCAGTCTTCAATGTCTGGGGAAAGGGGAAGTGGACTGCTAGGGTGGACTGCTAGGGTACAGCTTGGACAAATTGTGAGGGACTTACGGGTTAGAAGCTTTTGTTTGTTTGTTTGTTTGCTTTTTTGTCTTCTATGCATTGTGAATATGAACTTTACAATTGGGGTTTCCAATGCTGTGTTAACAAATGCTGTGACCTAAATCAACTTGGGGAGGAAACTTCCCAGATAACACACAGCACTGAGGTAAATCAAGGCAGGAATGCAAAAACTTGGGAACCTGGTGACAGGAGCTGATACAGAGACCATGGAAGAGTGCTATTTACTGGCTTGCTCTCCATGGCTTACTTAGCCCGCTTTCCTATAGAACCCAGGATTACCAGCCCAGGATTGGCATCACCCACAACGGCTGGACTCTCCTCCATCAATCACTAAGTTAGAAAATACCCAGTAGCCTTGCCCAGAGGTCACCCTTAAGGAGGATACCTTTTCTTAGTTGTGGTTCCCTCTGCTCGATTATGTCTAGCTTTGTGTCGTGTTAACAAAACAAAAAACAAAACAAAAACAAAAACATAGCACAGCGCTCTTTGATCAGAAAGGCTTTTAGGGAGAGACGATGGGCAGATGAAAGTTGGGCAAGTGATTTCTACTACCCTCAAATATGGGCATAGAGGGAATATGGGCATAAAATGTCATACACCTTTATCATCCTACCTAAAGAGGAGGAGGAGGAGGAGGAGAAGGAGGAGGAGGAGGAGGAGGAGGAAAAGAATTTAGAGGGCTATTTTCCTGTTGAGGAACAGTACTATTACAAACCAAAAGTGCTTCACATTTCTAGATCAAATGTGCACATCTGTTCAGTTACTTAGTGGATTCTGTTTCCTCATGAAGATTCTTTGAAGGGCACAGAATGTAGCCCTAGTGGTGGACTGATTATCTAGCAAGCACAAGGCCTCAGGTTGATCACCAACAATCAGGAAAATGTTTCTCTGAAGGATAGCAGTATGTATGTTCTAGTTTGTGCTCTGTTGAACACTAGCATCTTATGGCATGGGGGCAGTTGTCCTGAGGGAGAAAGTCATTCATGGTCAAACCTAGATACATTCTGTTATAAAAAGCCTGTTTTCCTTAAGAACCTTATCTTTTGGGGTGTTTGAATAAAGTTATTATGTGAGTTTCTCAGGGAAAGGCAGGGTGTGTAGTCACCCTCAAACAAGCCTGAATACAGAAACTTTTACTAGAGACTCATAAATATTTCTATATGGCCAAAGTGCCCCACAGAACAGAGCTCAGGAGAGGATGGCACACCTGCCCTGCTCATCGCACTAAAAAGTCCATCCAGTAGGAAGCAAAGCCCTGCTGTGTGCGCATGCGCGTGCCTGCGTGCCTGTGTGCCTGTGTGCCTGCGTGCCTGCGTGCCTGCGTGCCTGCGTGCCTGCGTGCATTCATGTGAGACCTGAGAACAACCTCAGGTGCTGTTGATCAGGAACTGCCCACTTTTTTTTTAAGACAGAGTTCTCACTGTTCTATAAGGCCAGTGAGACTCACAGGTCTGCCTGTCCCCACCTTCCCAGTACTAGGGTTGTAAGCAACACCACGATACCCAGCTTTGTTTTAACATAGGTTTTAACATGGGAATATACTCAAGTCCTTCTGCATACATTGAGTGCGCTGTTAGAAAAAATAAATAAATATATATGTGTATATATATATATACATATATATATGCCTTCAAATGTCTTGATCACCAACTGCTGAAGAAATTATAGATATTTTTATGGAAAGAAAAAAATTGAAACAGGGTCTTACTATGTACCATCAGTTTGTCTGGAACTCGTCGTTTACCAGGCTGGCCTCGAGCTGACAGAGATCTGCCTGCCTCTGCCTCCAGCTGGGATTAAAGGGATGCACTGCCCAACACATGATGAACAGTGTTTGTTTTTAAGTCTGTTGATTACTGGCTACTAATCATTTTCTGTGGGTGCAGCTTTCTATCATAAGCAGAGAAAAACAGAGGCCTTTATTGACTGTCTACTGGGGAATTGGAACAGCAAAGATCTCTTCATGGTAGTCCAATAGTGCGATTATCCTAAGCTACAATGAATCACCTTAAAACAGAGCCTGAAGCCTACTCGGCTCTCTTCTGCATTATTCTTCGTTCTGGGAAAAGGACCACATTCCCAGGTTCATGTGCTCTTAATCCCCCCATTGGAGAGAACAAGGAGTACAGGTGCTTGGATAGTGGTTAAAAGAATAATTCAATGGTGATGGAGATGACAGTGGTGGTGGTGGTGGTGATGGTGGTGATGGTGGTGATAGTGGTGATGATGATGATAATGAAAACATTCCTGCAAGATTCCCTTACCTGCTCATTTCTCAGAGCACTGAGATATTTTTGGACTTCGCTGTGTAGAAAGCATTCCTACAGGATCTCATCAGGTACAGCCACTGACTTCTCTCTCGGTGTACTTAGATATGGAATCTCATGTGTCACAGGATGGGCACAGGCCTGGCCCTTGACACCCCCAGGGGAGTGAGTAAATTAAGCAGAGCATAGTATATTTGGCATGCTAAAACTGTAATGCTACCTACCTTATGTCAATATCCTTGGGACCTTCAGCATCACCAAACTTTAAAGACAACCTAAGAAAATGGAAACAATATCATGCATTAAAACAGGAATGGCTCAGACTTCAAGATGGCTCAGCTGGTGGGATCAGCTGCCTCCAAGCCCCATGACCTGTGATCTGGTGGAAGGAAAGAACTGACTCCTGGAAGTTCTCCTCTAACCTCCACACATGTACAATATCGTGAGCACATATGCACATCTACACATGAATGGGCACACACACACAGAGAGGGGGGAGGGAGGAAGGGGAGACAGAGCGATCAAATAAATAACTATAATCAAAAACTTTATTATTAGGAATAACTGACTCCTCACAGACACTCAAAAAAAATACTTCAGAACAGGTCATGGAACTAAATGTGATGCCTAAAACCAAAATTTATATCAGAAACCTAGAATATTTATACAACCTTGGATAGGTAATGCATGAGCCATAAAACATGATGTAAACTAGATTTTTATTACAATAAATAAGTTTTACTTCTCAAATGGACCCATTAAGAAAATAAAAAATAAGAAACAAGTAAAATATACAAAAAAAAAAAAGGAAAAAGAAAGAAATCAAAACAGAGCTCTGGCTGGTGGTGCATGCCTATGATGCCAGCACTCAGAGCCTAGGGAGGGAGTCACAAACCAAGGCTCGCAAGCACCTGTCACCCCAGCTGCAGGGATCTGATGCCTCTGGTCTCAGAGGGCATTTACTCTCATGTACACACAGAAAGAGAGAGAAAGACAGAGACTGAGACGAGTCAAAAATAATAAAATTTAAAATATGCTCAGCATCATTGGGCTTAGTTAATCATAAAGTAATCATAGAACAACAAACAGAATGATTAAAGCATCTTACAAGGAGAGCTCACAGCCTTAGGGCCTATATTTGTGCACACTTTTCTGAAGGTAAATACTAGCTTTCCTGAGTCAAGAACAGATTAAGCATTCACTCGGGAGCAGCAATATCAGCTCTCTTGGCACAGTCCTCCCCCTGGGTAGCATGATGAGAGCCAGACCTCTCTCCACCCTTACTGAGATCTGGGGTTTGTAGCGAAAGTCAGAAGTCCAGAGTTCATGTGGAGAGTTGGTGGCTTTTTCCTCTCCTCCTGAATATGACAGAAAAGCATCTGGTCCCTTCGTGTTGACAGATTCTCCTTAGGAAGAGAGAGAGGAGACCCTGGAGGTAATTCTTCCAGGAGGTAAGTGGAAGAATTTTAATCAGCCTCTGGACAGAAGCTGCTGGCTTACCATGAAGGATATGAATGGCTGTGCATCTAGCTTATGTCCCATAAATGTCTCCAGCAGGAAGATGTGTTCCTTTGGCTCTCCAGCCCTTTGTGGCACAGACACATTACCCCAAGGACATAACTGTCTTACTAACGCCAAAGCTTATCCTTTAGCCCAAGGCCAGTGAATTTTTTTTCAGAAAGTATTAACCACATGGAAACTTTTAGAAAAGTGTATTCTCAGTTTCCCACTGATGAGGACACGAAGCAAGTGGGTAATCCTGGGAAAGGCAGAATGGATTGGTGGTGTTCATCCACTAAGAAAGTAGAGGCAAAGGGATCGGGTGTTCAAGGCCAGCCTCAACTACAGACCAACTCTGAAGCCAACTTTAAATACATGAGACCCTGTCTCAAAATCAGAGGCTCACTTTTTCAAAGTTTGGAGCCAGGCATGATGTTGCACTCCTGTAATACCATCACTGGGGAAACTGAGGCAGCAGTACTGCCATGAGCTAAGGCCATACTACACTATGTAGTGCATTCTAAGCTAGCCTTGCTGCAGTGTGTGACCTGAAAGTTCAGGTTATTATTCTTCACTATATTTCTGTAAGTTTAGAAATATAAGAATGATGAGCAAGTGGTGATAATGGGAAAATATGAAAAACTTACATGAACAAAGAAGGCTTCTGCTATATCAATAAAATATCTGAGAGGTAAAATAAAAGTTCTCTAAATTAAAATTTAGTGGTTTCATAGACTGTTAATTAAGCCTCTCTGATATGATTTGGCCTTTCTACTCCTACCTGGAAAAGTAATTACAAAAACACATTCTGCCACAATGACTTGTGCAAGAATGTTCATAACTATCTAAAAAGTTCCATAAATGAGAGTAGAAATGTTCTGTCATTAATGGGTCAATGAGTGATTAAGTTGTCATATAGTCATACATTGTAATATTACTTGGCAATGAAAAAGAGCATTGCACTGATCACAGAAGATTGCCTAAGTCATTATATTAAGTGAAAGAAGCCACACCAAAAAAAGAGAACATTCTATATGAACATATTTAAATAACCAATGGCTCCCTTGAGAGGTGGGAGTGACCCAGATGATGGATCATGATGGACAACAAGCATATTTTAGACATGATGAAAGTGTTTATGGTCTTGGTTGTGACAATGATATTACATGTGTACATCTATACATGGCAAGTGATTACATGATGTGCTTGGATATGTGCAGGTTATTATTCCTCACTATATTTCCATAAGGTTAGAAATATAAGAATGGTGAGCAAGTGCCACGGGCCGGCCGATCTGGGCCTCCCTCAACCCGCGGGAGAAACGGGGTCCTAGTCAGGTCGACAAGGCGTAGGCGAAGAAATGATGGCAGAAACAACACATGAAGTATAGGATCTAAATGTATTTCTTAGAAATGGCATCAGACTTTTACAGTCATTGCAAAAGAGAGATGGTAAATCTGGCAGCTCAACAGTTGAGGTACCTCTGAGGCTATCTGAAACATGCTGGGTCTAAAACAGCAGCTATCTCCTCTGAACTGGCGCTGCATCCCCCGGGCCCAAGCGCTCTAGACCCGGGGGACTGCGGATTATATGAATCTGAGTCCTAGCCCATCTAAGTTCTAGTGCTAGTCCTGCATGTGAGTCCAAGTCCTTCTTCTTCTCCCAGTCCTCGTGCTAGTCCTTGTACAAAGTGACAAGCAGGCTTAAGTAGCATACAGCAAGCAGGGCTGATGTCAAGAGTCACGTAGGCAGGTGACCACACATCAAGGTCAGTAGGGTCTGGTAGCTAGGTGTGAAGCAGGAGGAAGAGGAGTGGAACTCTCCGTGTTGAGGTATTTTGATATTCCTATGCTAATTCTCTGGTTCTGCTGGAGGCAATGACCAAGAGGTTTCAATCTAGCATTTCCTGCTAATTCTCTGGTTCTAGCCCGGGGCAGGCAGTGGGGAGTTCCGACCTGACCTAACACTTCTAGCTAATGTCCTTGAGTGGAAGCCCTTCGATTACTCTCTAGTACGTAAAACATTAAACTATCTATTGCCCTAAAGAATGTACTCGACCTCTGTTGCTAGCTGTGGCGAAGCAGATACTTTGAGAGAAATTACAAGTTATGGGAAGCTTAGTAATAAACCAGGATAGGTTAGAAACATTGTGTTGGCCAGGAGACAATGCCCAATCTTAACCATTTACGAATCATTTCTTGGGGTACCTTTATGCCTAACTATGAGGCCGTGTTGACGATTGGAAAGACTAATCTGGAACATGTCTGAGTTAGGGGATACCAGCGACTAGTCTGAAATCCAGGAGGCACAGAACTCCTTTTGGGGTCTTATTGTCTCTATCCTTTATCAAGATTTTATCCCCGATATTTTGGATGTGACTGGAGTAGACGAGTGTGCGTAGCCAGCAAGTGGTTATAATGGGAAAATATGAAAAACTTACATGTACAAGAAGGCTGCTGGTATATCAGTAAAATATCTAAGAGGTAAAATAAAAGTCAGAACTCCTTAGTGTGCCTTCAGAAACCAAAGACCAAAATCAAATAGCATGGGGAATTGACGTCAGCGTGCTATGACATCACCAACTTGACCTGCTTCCAAGGAATGGAAACATCAGTGGCCGCACTGAACCCCATCATGATACTGCTTATGGGGAAGGCGTGTGATGACCACAAAGCAAATCATATAGCTAAGATTGATAACGGAAATGTTTGTATCTCCTAACAGGATAAACTTGGACCCCTTTGGTGTGCCTGTTTGCAAACACTTTCAAAGCTTCTTTACTAAGTAAAGCTTCAAGAGATCCCTTCCCTGGTGGTATTTTGACTGTCCATCAAAGTACTAAAGAAAAAGAAAGGGTACTAAAAGAAAGTACCCTTTCAAGAAACCAACTATGCCAGGCGTGGACAAAAATCTTTGTAGTTCTTCCAATGGACCACACTGGCTTGGTCACTCACAGTCTTGTTTGGCACCAATGAACTAAACCTCATAACCAAGCCACTCCAAGTCATCCATCACCTGGAGAGTCAAGCTCCCAGAAGCAACCCACCAGGGGCTTCTTTCCAGTGGGCTTGGTGCCCACTGAAGCTCAAAAGCACACCATGCTTTGGCGCAAAGAGCCGAAAGCCTGATCTTAACATAGTTAATTCACCATTTGGTCAGTGAGGATGTTGTAGGTGCTGGATGCCATACATAGGAACACAAAAATGGATACAACCCAAAGCAAGAATAGAAAAAAGATCTCAGTGCCCAGTCCTTACACATTTAAAACAGATTCTGAATTCTTTGCACTATAAATGTCCAACCTCAAAATGCTGGGGTTGTATTACATCTGCAGGGTTTTCACTATCTGAAAAGACCTCCACAGCAAATCTGTCTGCCAAATTTGCCTCTCCCTGAACATTTTGTTTCTAAAAGCTGAAACATGGTCACCTTTTTTTCAATCTGGGCTTTTGACCTTACATGGTTATGTCTCCACTTGGGTTTGTTTGTTCTTTCCGCATCTCCTACTCTGGTTCTGTCAAACACAACGGTTCCCTCGCTGGTGTGGCAAAGGCAGCTTATTATTTTACAGAACTCAGAGGAATCAGCATCCGGAGGTCTTGCCAACTGGAACTAAAACCCCTCACTTCCTGGAGAGAAGACCCTGACCTACTCTTTGGGTGTGGGTTCACCCAGGCTGCCTGCATAATCACGTGAGCCGGGCTGCAGGAGATGGGGGCTGCCCACCTTGGGCTCACACCTGAGTATATTCCTAGGGCAGTGACTAGGAAGATGAAATATCAGTGCCTGCCCAATATCTCACTTATGCACTGTAAAAAGCAAGACACATGGATGGAGGAAGGACTCTTCAGTTCAGAGAGAGCACTTGATGCTCTTCCAAAGGACTAGATTTCAGGTCCCAGCACCCAGATCACATGGCTAACAGCAGGTTACAACTCCAGTCTCAGGGGATCCAGCATGCTCTTGTCATCTCTGCAGGCACCTGAACACACACCTGCACAGAGAGACACAATCACATACATAAAAAAAGTAAAGTAATCTTAAATCTTATTTTAAAACAAGCAGAAAGCCCCATGGCCTTTCCAGTGGGTGACTAGGTAGCACTCCATTGGACTTGTTGTTGGTATGAAGGAGAAAGGGCCACTGCTTTGAACAGCACCCAACCAGTCCTTTGGAGCCTATACTTGGATTTCCTCATCTGTTTAACCCTGTGAGATAAGACCAAGAGGAAGTTGGAACGAATCCCTTTTAAAGACACTTTAGAACCCCAGTAGAACTCTAGTAAGTTTCTTAGCCTTGTTCAGCCTGATTTCTTATGACCTATCAGAGAACCACTGTGATGACCACCAGATGTGGGGACCTCACCATCCCTGGCCTTCAGTAAGTGCACAGAAGCTGTCAGCTACAGCGAAAGTTACCATCATCTCCAGCTGACACGTGACAAGCCCATGGGACCTAATAGCACACATCTCTCTGGCAGAACTGGACCTGCAAGACAAATCTTGGGTTTTTTTGCAGGCATAGTTTCCACTGATGACTAAAGTCTCCATAACCCAGTAAAAAGCTGTGCTGCCTGATCTTCCCACAAGCTCCTAATGTCAGGATAAATGGGATGGAGGCACGCCAGCCAGCTCTGGGCAAGCATGCCTATCCCCAGGCAATCAGTCTCTCTCCACACAACTGACCACAAATAAGGAGCCCTGTAGGGAATTAATTAGAGCCTGGGACAAAAGTCCTGAGCCCTCAGCAGTGTGGGCTTCTCTTCTGTTGTCCTCGATGGTTGTGTTGGAACAAGTGAAATAAATGTAGATGACTTCTTAACAGTTCCCTAAATCTCATAATTATTATAATTCCTTAAGCCCTTATTAGGAGACAGTCATTCTGATGGGTAAGATGCCTAATATCCTTTATACAAATATATCAAAATAATCCATTTCCACCCTTCATCAAGAACGTTAAAACAGGAAACAAAAGTCAGGAATAGGCTGGCAATTCCAGCCATACCGTATAAAGTATAAAAAGAAGGCACACAAGAGAACATACATAATATGTTATGGTTCATGCAAAGTATCCTAACCGTCACAGGCCAGAACAAGAGCAAAAAAATCTTCCAAAAGTACCCGCTGTACCAACAAATATTAAATGGGGTTTGCAGGACACAAATGAAACAGCTCAGATTCCTGGACCAAAACAAGTAACAGAAAAGCAAAAACAAAAGCAATCGAAAGATTTGGATGCGTGAAAAGCAGAGAAAGAGTTTCTGGGAATGATCTGCTCTCGGTGGGGACATTTACTTCATCTGCTTATCTCAAACCAAGGCTAATCCATCTGTTCACCCTCAAATGCTCAAAAAGCAAGTCTATGAAATTTGACCAATTGTCCTCTTCTGCAACAAACTGTGTGGAATTAGCCATGTTCGATAATCTGAAAATCTCTCACCATGACCAAACGCAACACCTAGTCCTGAGTAAACAGACACACCTATCCTGCTATGCTAAGTTCACTTCATGGTAAGAGCAGGGTACTTGGGCTCTTATCATTTGGAGTTGAGACCAAGCCTGAGAATAAACTTTTTCCCCCTTTCTTTCTGTCCTTCCTTCCTTTTGTCTTCCTCCAAACCACACAGGCTCTTGTCAGTGTTCTTGGTTGCCAAGAGCACATTGTAGAAGATATCACATACCGCATTGTATGATACAAAGAAAGCGAGATAGAACTATCACATATGCACTGTATGATACAAAGAAAGCGAGATAGAACCTAGCTGGAAACCTCCTTGCTGGCTAGCTTTCAGAAGGGCCTCCTCTGACTGCACAGGAGGTAAAGTTTTCCTTGGTCTAGTCCAGTTGTGAACCCTGCAACCAAAACACCAACCTGGTGGGCAAGATGTGCCTACCTGCTCAATAATGGCATGACTATTGTGAAGGTAACCAGCTACCTTTGGATTTGGGGTGGGATCATGGGAAGAGGTACCCATGCCTGGTATTGTAAGGTAAGCCAACAATCCAGGACTGGGATATCATAGGCCCACTGGATAATTTAGCATTATTGTTTAATTAAATAGACATATTATCAAACTTTCTTCTAAATATGGACATGCTCATAGACAGACTTTTCTTTCCTTCCTTCCTGTAGTGGTTTGAATGTGCTTGGCCCATGAGAAGTGGCATTATTAGGAGGTATGGCCTTGTTAGAGGAAGTGTGTTACTGTGGGGGTAGGCTTGGCAGTCTGCTAGTGCTTAAGCTCCACTCAGTGTGGAAAAGACCCTTCTCCTGGGTGCCTTTGGATCCAAATATAGAACTATTGGCCCCCTCAGCGCCTCCAGCACTATGTCTGCCTGTGTGGTGCCATGCTTCCTGCCATGATAATGGACTGAAACTCTGAAACTGTAAGTCAGCCCAATGAAATGTTTTCCTTTATAATAATTGGCTTGGTCATAATGTCTCTTCACAGCAATGGAAACCCTAAGGCCCTCCCTTCCTTCCTTCTTTTCCTTCCTTCCTTCCTTTCTAGAATGAATTAGAAACTTTCACTTTTAAAACCTACAGAAATAAAACTAATCAAACACTCTCCAGTGGAATTCACATGCAAAAATATTTGGACAGACAAAATTTTCTTGTTGGGTAAAAAAAAGAAAATGAAACAAAATTCAGACGTTGGTTGAATAGGTAGATGGGTAGATGGGGGATCTGGGAAGAGTTGGGGGTGACTATGATCAAAGCAAGCTGTATGAAATTCTTGGAAAACTAATGAAATACGTTTAAGTTAATTTGTGACTTGTTTTTTAATTAGGATGACCAAAGAAAACAAACTGGCTTGTCACACTGGATTATGCAGAACCTCTGAGGCTTCCTCAGCCTGGAAGACTAACTTACGTGGCCCTTTCCTCGCTGCAGTTAGAGTTGCCAGTGTCCACTGTGGTGTTTTGACCAAGTGCTTCATCTGTGAGGTCCAGCCACGTCTGATTCTTAAATTTAACTGTGATTCTTTTAGTCCAGAAGAGGATGCAAGGAATCCCATCCCTGGAGAACGTAACAGGGTTGTGATGGCTGAATGCATTCCAGTGTTGCTGGCTCAGGTTGTAGTTGAAAGTCTGGTTAACCAAATAAGAGAAATGTAAGGGACAAATTTGTGTCCTTGGACTCAAAGTCTTCCCACTGATAAGAAGGTTAATTCATATCCTGCAATGATGGGGACATGTATTTACTTAACATCCAACACAAAGGCTAGAGCAGATATTCCAGGGTAAATGCAAGTGAGAGAGATACAGGAGAGAGCAGGAAGTTATCCAGTAATAAAAGAAGCACTGCCTGCAGTCCCTGTGGGAAAACCAGAAAACTGAACACCGTGAGGAAAACATCAAGTACAACTAAAACTGTATGGTTTTCTCAACTACCCAGAAAGATTGTGTTAATCACACAATTTATATATATATTCAGAGTCGCTCTGAGAGCATTGAAAGGCCTGTATGCTACTTAGGTTAAAGTTTAATGTGCCAACAGCCATACCTGTGTGATGGGTACTGTTGTGAAATTCTGGACTGGTTTCACCTCTCCACTACTCTTTTGACCTGTCAGACAAATAATGATATGAGCACCAAGGCTGGATGCAACCAGTTTGTTAACATGATAGAGTGATGCTAATGAGCCAACCACTGGACTACATATATCCTGTTTGTGCCTGTTAGGGCTTATCATTAAAGATGCCCTGGTTTAAAAGGTTTTTTTTTTTTCCAGGAGGGATTCTAGGTACAAACAACACAAGTGAGAGAAATGTACCTGAGAAAAGGCTTGTCCCTTTATCCCTGCTCCCAAGAAAGCACGAGGGCAATCCCAAGTCTTACCATTCCGTACAACCACTTCTTTACTGGAAGATGCTTGAGAACTGAAATTAGAAATAGAGTTTGAAATGCAAAGCAAACATCTGTAGTCGAGGCTTCACAGGAAGTTCTGAGAAGCCGTCTCAGCTGTGTCCACTCTTGCCAGGAAGCACGCTGTGGCCCCCAGAACGCAGGATTTTTAGCCATGGATTTCTGATTTAAATACGACACATCCTCTCCAAACAAAATACAGAAAATACAGAAATTTCTGAAAAATTTCTGCTTTTGTGAATCAGTTGTGATCCTTACTTGTGGGACTGTTAAAGACAGCCTGGTTTCTGGTTGAGCTGGGTTTAAAACCCCGGAGACCCCGCAGATAACTCTGGAAGGAATGGTAGGCATTTTGCTACGCTCCTAGACACCAGATTCCTGACACAAAGCTACAGCTCTCCACTCCGTAAGTCTGTGGCCATCAGTCCCGTAAGGGCAACGCGCAAGCCCCTCCACAGGTAGAGGACATAACCACAGATCATGTAGCCTCAAGACAGATCTCCATTTTAACGAGGTACCTAAAGGTCTAAAGGGCTTAGCCAACTAAGCTCTCTTTCCCAGACACTCCTCCCTGCAAAAGGTATTTAAACCCAGGCCCGCCCTGAGAAAGTGGGGTAAGTTTTTACTCATCACAACTCTCCGCCATGAAAATAAGTGCTTTAAAAGCAAGGACTGCCTCTTCTCATCAGGATCCGCTGTAGGGAACAATGGAGCAGGCCTTCGTCTAAAGAGCCGCCAGCCACAGTCTCCACCAAGCCAAGCTACCCGCCACTAAGCAAACCTAGGACACTCTCCTCCCAGGGCTCTCCTTCCGCCCTTTTCTCTTCAGTCCCCAGCTAGATCCCCCCCCCCACACACCATCTGCGGAGATCTCACACTGCGCTTCCCCACCCCACCCCCACCCTGAGCAGGGTCCAGCGTGGGCAATGAGCAGTCAAAGCTTCGGAGTCCCACCTCGCCAAGCCTAAGCCCCAGCAAGCCACCATTTAACCCACACTTATTCACTGGAGACAACAGCGAACTTGCATACCAAGCAGTGAGCTATCTACCAAGCTTTAACCAACAATGAAAACATAGCAATATGCAATACAATATTTTTCAATGAAATTTTATCTCACACTGTGCTGTTACTCTATGATAGCCAAAATATTCAATATTCAATTTTATTTTTTAAAGAGGCAAATTCAGCCACCAGTGGTGGCACACGCCTTTCATCCCAGTACTCGGGGAGGCAGATGCAGGCAGATCTCTGTAAGTTGGAGGTCAGCCTGGTCAACAGGGTAAGTTCCAGGACAGCCAGGGCTACACATTAAAAAAAAAGAGAGAGAGAGAGAGACAAACTTAATTGCCAAAAAGGTATTTCTGAAAAGTATGAAAACAGAAATTACATTGATAGCCTCTTACTCTTCATATATACTCATAATACCAAACTATACCACAGAATTTCCTTTTTATAGAATGCCCCAGGGAATTCTCCTCAGACCTCTTCCCTCTCTGCACTCCCTTAGGCATCTCAACACACCCTGTCTTTAACCGCTATCTATAAGATGGAAATTTATAAAACTTAAAAATATATTGAGAACATCTTGATTTTCAGTGTGCAATTTTTGGACTTCAGCGTGTATCACAAGTATTTACCTATGCTGTCATATATGTTTTGACACAATGAGTTTCATGCAGTATTACATCATAAAACTGTATCATGACGTCTTCTTAATCTCACATATTTATGGTGTGGTTCAAATGTCCTCCAAAGGTCCACTGGGCAGGCAGGTGGTGGCAGGTGGGTGAAGCAGACACCCTTAGTGTCTGGAGGTTCTTAAACAACCTAATGATGGTGCTCCTACAAGCCCTCAGTCATGCTTTTGAGAACATTGTTACAAAAAGAGCAACTGTTGCCCCTCATGTTCTCCGTTTCCTTGCTTTAGATGTGCCTCCTTGTACCCAAGATACCCTTCATCTCACCGTCTGCCATCAGCCACGGACCCTCACCACATCTGTGTCAACTCAGGTTTCTTGCCCTTGAACTTCCAAAACCATAAGATGAATAAGCCTCTTTTGCCTTTTTTTTTTTTCAAAATAGCGTGTGTAGAGTAATTCCTTATAGTAATGAACAACTCAACACAAATTGTTCCCAGTGTACTGATATTCTAGGACAGTGGTTCCCAACATGTGGATCGAGATCCCTTTGGGGGTCATGCTGCAGCATTTTCTCTGTCCAATCACATTAGGTCAGTGACAGGCCTGTGATTGGACAGGAATAGAGAGGTGGAGCTAGAGTTGGAGGAGGAGAAAGGTCTGGAGCAGTAGGAGATAGTTTTATCATCATGGAGTCAAACGATAAGGACACGACAGATGCCGCGTGGTTATAAACAGGCTAAGGCTTTTATAAGGTTAAATTAATTGTGTCAAAATATTGTCTTTATCATTTGGTTCTGAAATTATTGTATTGTCATCTTGTAAATTGTGATATTATTATATAAACCTGATTGGATATTAAAGCCTTAAGAATAATTTAAGAGTCATGCTTTACCTACCGGGTACTAGGCACTAGCTAGATGAGTGATTGTGGGGGTGTGTAAAGAGATGCATGTGCTCAGTGAGCATGTGTCAGTCTTCCGGAAGACCCAAGTTCTAGTCCTAAAGCCCACATCAGGAGGCTCACAACTTCCTGGAACCCTGGCTCCAAAGGGATCGAATGCCTCTGGCCTCCTCGAGTACCCGTGCACAGGTGGCATGCATGCACACACACATATCCCAATGCTTTAAAATAAAATAAATCTTTTAAAATGCATGCCAAAACACAAGATCCTCCCCACGTACCTCAACCTCCCATTCAGCCTTAGGGTCACAGCCAATTTTACTTCATCCATAATTAAATAGAGCTGGTTACAAATTAAATGCAGTATTCTAAGTTATCTAGTGAAAATGTCTACAGGTGACAACTTTGAGAAAGTGTCTCCTAGTTGCTCCTCACACATATATGCAACAGTTTGTTCATCATTATGGACAGTATTCAAGTGTAATTTTTATACAGTAAACTGTGTCCATGTAATGTGGTCAGTCAACACCAGTGTTTTGACGCAGGAGCATAACCATGACACTATAGCTACAAGAGAGTTAGAGAATACTAATGTCACTCACCAGAGGTTCTCTAAGCATTGCTTCAGTGTGCCCATCGCCCTCCACCTTTCATCCTAAGCACATAGACTGGCTTTCATTTTGTATGAGTTTTCATTTTACAGAATTGTAAATTAATAGTCACATAAAATTTATCCCTTAGTATTTGATTTCTTTTACTCTTAACACATGATTTTGGAATTTATGAACACTGTTCCATCTATCAGTGTTTTATTCTAATTCACTGCTAGAAAATGCCTCACTGTATAAATAGATAGATACACAGATACACAGATAGATAGATAGATAGATAGAACACATTTTATCTGTTTGTATACACTTTCACATTTTCAGACATGTGTTGTATTTGTAGCTTGGGACTTGACAAGCAAAGATTTAAGAGTTTTCATATGTGCCAGTTTGTGTGGAATGTTTTATTTATTTATTGTTGCAGTGCTAAGGAATGAACCTAGGGCTTCATTCATGCTGGGCATGCTTTCTGACGCTTAGTCACACACAGTCTAGGAGACATGTCTGTCCCTCATAAAGGGGGTTGGCATGAGTCAGTCCTCGCAGGCCAATCTTATCTTGGTGAACTTGGGAGCATTAAGATGTGTCTCGTGTAAAGCATCCCAACCTACCTAGCCTCCAGATCCTCCATGTGAGTTGAAACATTGTTGAATATACAAAAGAAGTGCTAACCAGCAGAAAACACTTTCTGGAGTGCTGAAGCTTTTTCACACACAAAAAAAAAATTTAATTTTTCTTCAGTTTAAATGTTATGCACAAGCTATATATCATAATACCAACTTGTATATTCAATTTTTTTAAGTGTCTTCAGTAATAAAACCATAGAAATGATGAAGTAGATTTTACCTAGGAAAAATAAAATGTACGGAGTCAATTGGGAATTCCTAGTTTATAGAAGAATTTACGGAATATTTGTTGAATACAAGTATTTTAATGAATGAACAAGCCATAATACCACTACACTGCTTCTTCATCTGTTTGAGACTTTGGTCTACTAATCAAATTTTTCCATGTGTTCATTAATGAAGGGATTAAGTAAACAAAGAAGTTCACTGCCATTTTAATGTATCTCTAGTCAGACCATACAAAACTAATGTCATTTTAAAAAAAGATTTATTTATTTATTATGTATAGTGTTCTGGCTGCATATATGCCTACAGGCCAGAAGAGGGCACTAGATCTCATTATAGATGATTGTGAGCTACCATGTGGTTGCTGGAAATTTAACTCAGGACCTCTGAAAGAACAAACACCCAGCAGCACTCTTAACCTCTGAGTCATCTCTCCAGCTCCAATAATGTCATTGTTGATGAGTATACTGCAGTGCAGACAGGCTTGACACAGAACCCTAAGTTTGAACCAGTGAGATTTTGTTAGAAATTTGATCTCAACCAAAACAAAATAAGCATCCCTACGTAATATCTGGATGGCAAGAAAAACTAACAGCTGTCCACAACTCTGTGTGTGAAAAGATTGAGAAACACTGATGAGCTGGGCAGTGGTGGTGCGCACCTTTAATCCCAGCACTTGGGAGGCAGAGGCAGGAGGATTTCTGAGTTCGAGGCCAGACTTGTCTACAGAGTGAGTTCCAGGACAGCCAGGACTACACAGAAAAAAGAAAAGAAAAAGAAAAGAAACACTGATGTAAATAATTAACCCTAGCTTGGCCTAGTAGCCCAGGCCTGTAATGTGAGCTATTCAAGAGCCTAAAGCAGGAGAATCAAAAGCTCTTCTGAGTCTACATAAGGTACTCAAAACCAGCTTGGGCAACTTAGCGAGACCTTTTCATAAAATATAGTTATAAATGGCTAGACATCATAATGAAACCTCCTATGTATAATTAATACAACAAAAGATATTTTAAAGTGGCTATGGGCCTAAGGACATAACTCATCTGGTAAGCATGTGGACCTGAGTTCAATTCCCAAGCCGCATGTTAAAAGGCTGGACATGGAATCCTATGCTTGTAATCTTAACACTTGGGAGGCAGAAACAAGAAGACTCAGTGGCCAGCCAGCTCAGCTGAATTAGCAAACTCCAAATCAGAGAAGAGACCCTGTCTCGAACACACAAGCTGGAACAGACTGACATCAGAGGGAGTTCCAGGCCAGGCAGGGCTGTACAGTGGGAAGCCTATCTCAAACAAACAAAAGAACCAATCCAACTTTCCAAAAAGAAAGAACAGTGACTTTTACTCTCTTCCTTTACAGGATTTTTTTCTTTTTATGTGTGTGTTTACATATGTGTGTGAGGTGTAAGCATGTGTGTACAGAGGCCAAAGGAGGATGCCAAGTGTCTTCCCCATGGCCTTCTGCCTTGCTCTCTTGAAATTGGGGTCTCTCATGGAACCTGGACCTCACTGCTTTTCAGGTAGCCTGGTAGCCAGAAAGCTCCAAAGTCATCTTCCTTTCTTCACTCACAGTAGGGCTGCTTTCTTCACTCACAGTAGGGCTGCGGTTGCGGGCACACATGGCCAAGGCTGGCTTTTCTCTCTGAGTGCTGAAGTCCAAAGTCCAAACGTCTTTACTTCTACACTGCAAGAATGCTCTTCCCCACGGAAGCCATCCCATGCCCTGACCTCCCCCACACCTCTCTTCGGCTTAGGAAACATGTATCATCCTGTTAACCTGCTGTCATCTCTCCTAGGGATAGCCCTACAGAGTTAAAAGACCATTTCAGATTTGTGATGTGAAAGAACATTTACAAAGTAGGAATTATTGATTTCTTCATAGTGAGTTAGCACGCATTACTAGATTAGGGTGGCCATGACTTAACACATGTTTTGTTAATGTTTAAATGATCACACAGAACAATGGGTTTCATTCTTGGACTGTCATTCATAATTTGCTTTCACTGACTGTCCTACCCACTCTGTGCCCCACCCCTGATGCCACCTGTCTTCTCTTTCTTCCCTGAAGCCCCTTCCTCTCTAGGACACACATAATTCAGTCACCTCATCTGTGTGCTCCTCTCCAACCCTCCCTTTTCCTTTCATGGTCCTTTTTCTAGTTTCATGACCTACACTGCTTGGTCCCTCCACACTTATATTAAAATCTAGGATCTGCCTAAGAGAGAGAACATGTTGTATTTCTGTTTCTAAGTCAGAGATGCTACCTAATAGCTCAGTTTCACCCATTTTCTTGCAAATGCCATATTTTTTTCTTTAGGATGAAATAAAATTTTATTGCATATATGTACCACATTTTCCATATACTAATTAGTAACATGTAGGTTTTGCAGCTATCTTGAAGAGTACAGCTGTTTGTATAATTTCTAAGATCTATGGTGCTCCTGAAACTCAAATTTTATATATATATATGTATATGTATATATATATATATATATCGCTCTAATAAAAGCAGAATTTGATTTATTTAATTGACACATTTTTTGCCAATATAATAAATACAAAAGCCACTTATTTCTATATAAACTGGGTGGAGTATGCTTTATATACTTGGATAGAGCTCAGTGGTAGAGCACTTGCTTAGCATTCATGAGACCCTAAATTTAATTGCTGAGTAGCACAAAAGCACAGGATTCTGTGATATTATAAAGCCAGGTGTGACAGTGCATGCTCATAATCCCAGATCTTGGAACGTGATAGGAGGTCAGAAGTTCGAGGCCACTGTTGGCTAGAGGCAGACTCAAGGTCAGCCTGGGCTATAAGAGACCTGTCCCAAACAAAACAAGTAACATTTAACCACCTAAGACATTTAAGCCATATCCTATCTAAAGGTAAGCTTCAACTAAAGCTCCAATTGATTTAGGGAGAGAAAAGAACAGAACGTTTTGAATGTCTATTCTTAAAGCTGTTATCAGCTGCTGACTTAGGAGTTCTTCAAGGAGCGTTGCCAGCTCACCCCGCTTGCTGCTGGGCTCTGTGCTTGCACGAATGTCCCCAATGCATTTGGTGAGATGGCACATCATGAATAATTGGGGAACAAGACATACAGTGGCTGCGGTTGAGATTCTAAATATACTTTAGAGATAAAGTGTGTACTCCTTTGTAAGATATAGAAAGAAAACAGACAAGAAAACAAAAATGGTGCTTTGTTAATTGCAAGGGCTGTCCTAAACCATCAGCACCTTCTATTAATCAGCGCGACCTAACATCATTTCCTTGGGCTCACAGGCTATGTATCCCTAAGGTCTCCACTCATATAATTATGACAGGAGAAGCTGTGAACTTAGCCCCTATTTATAGACACAAAAGAAACCGGAACCAGATCTGATCTGAGAGTCGGTTAAGCAGTGGTATATTTAATACAAATGCAGTGTTTCTTAGTGGTTTGAACAATAGTTCTTGCCTCTTACAATAAAAGTATAGAATAATAAATATTGTCATTAGCTGTATGGTATAACCTAGCTTATACATTTTTGAACCATAAATGAACGCAGACACATAACTCTATAAAGAAAGGACAGATCATTTAATGTCACACTTGCACCGAAGTTCACAAACACATCGCATTAAAGAATGGGCCATTACTCACCCTCCATTCTTCCTGGCAAGTATCTGGTCCAGACTGACTGAAAACACCATACATAAGAACAAAAGTGAGAAACTAAACAAGAGTTTTCTTCCCATCAAGAAATGAATGCTTCTTCAAGCCAAGTACATCTGTTAACTCGTAGAGCAAGCAGAGCAGAGGCTGAACTGTTCTTGCCAAGTGACTGACAGCACCTTCAGCCAATAAATGGATAGCTTTCCCAGGATGCACTGTTTGGGGGAGGAAAGAAGGAGAGACCTGACAATCCTCAATCTGGAGCACAGAGTTAACCCAGCATTTAGCTTTTCAATTATTCATTGCATTAAAACATTATTAGGTAGCGGGTTTTAGAGAAAATACACATCGCTAGTGAGCCCTTTATGGGAAGTCGCCCTATTGTGTGTCTGCTACACACACTTTACTAAGGTCTTTACACACGCTGCTTTCCGGGAAATGATAGCCTTCTCTTTCAAATCTACAAAGTATTTATTTTTCCAGATATTTTAAAGGTAAACTGGTCGGTAAAACATTCTCTAGAGCTTACCTATATTTCCATAGGTGTCCTAGGTCACAGTTCTCTGTTGAAAGTGAACTTTCCATCTACCAAGAGGGCTTGAGATGGATACTGAGGACCTCTGGCTCTGGAGTCAGGAACAGCTAAAGCCATGCCCAGTGGGATGGCTTTGAGAGCTTTCTGCTGTAACAGCCAGGGAAGGTCTCCCTTCCGTAAAGGTTTTCTGAAGAACCAGGGGCAGGGGTGCTTTAAAGAATTGCCTCAGAGGGGACGAGGAGGGGATATGAGCACGGGACAATGACACATGTGCTGGAAGATCTCAGAACAAAGTCCAGTATTTTCTATGCTCTTATATGCTGGATGAAAAGGATTCTGGTAAAGGTGAAATGGCAAAAAAAACACACACATAATAAAATTCCATAACACTGAAAGTCTTTCAAAACGAAACATGGGCACTTTTGTCACTTCAGGACCTTGGTACTTCTAATGGGAAAGTACTGGTAGGTGACAGAGGCTATCTTTAATTTTTTTAGTTATTATGTTATGGATATGAGTTTTCCCCCGCATATATATCTGTGCAGTGCGTGTGTACAGTGCCCTCAGAGGGCAGAAGAGGGCCTCAGATCCCCTGGAACATGAGTTACAGATGGTTTTTAGTTACCATGTGCATGCTAGGAATACAACCTGGGTCCTCTGGAAGAACAGGCAGAGCTGTTAACCACTGAGCCATCTCTGCAGCCTGAGAAGGGCTGTTTTTAGGGGGCAGTAACAGATTTTAGGGAAGCTGGGGACTTGTTGGTGACATTCTTCTTTTGTGTGCTGTCTTCTCCTCACATGGGACCAGGCATCCCTTCAGAAAACAAAAGGAAAATGAGGCATAATAAATGGGGAAGATGCAAAAATACGGAAACAAAGGGAAAAGGTTGTGATAACAAAGTAATAATATGCTGGGTGAGCTGGCACACATCTCTTTTCCAGCCCTTGAGAGCTAGAAG
>NW_022196914.1:51366671-51390525 GCF_008632895.1 Mastomys coucha
TTCATCCTTGGCCACACAGTCAGTTCAAGGTCAACCTGGGCCACTTGAGATGCTGTCATCATCATCATCATCACCATGATAGTTTAATACATCTTTTGTGCCTTGGCTCATTCCTACTTCCTCTCACACACACTTTTCTACCTTCTTCCACATTCCCTCTTCCACTCATCAACTCTGCTTTGATCAACTTGATCTTTTCTATGGAATTAAGTAGTAAGGCAGGTTTGGAAAGCAGGAAGTAAATTTTTGCCCAGCAGGCTCCCTGCCGACAGAACCAGGCGAGAGAGGGACAGGACCTGGTCCAACCAAGTCTTTCTCTTGGGGCTGAGCGGGATGGTGAGTGTCGCTGCTTGGGCCTCCGGAGAATAACCACCCGGAGCCGGGAGTCTGTCAAAGCAGGGACTCGTTTTAATGTATCAATCTTTTCTTTATAAAGGGCTGAGAGAGGAGGCAGAGTTTTCTGCTGAGGTGAGATGATGTAGGCGGAGGGGAAAGTTGACGAAGGGTATGGGCTGATTAATGGAACCAACAGTTACTCAACAGTTACAACAGTCAGCAGGCAAAGGCAGGCTTAAGCAGGTTGTGCTTCATCATTCCAGTACAGAAGTGACTGAGACAGTTTACAAAACTCGAGCCAGGCTCAGGTTTGTCCTCAAGGCCCAAACCAGGGCCAAATAGAGCCCAACAAATTTTGACAGATAAACTATATGTCTTAGGTTGGGGTTTATTGTTGTGAAGAGATACCATGACCAAGACAACTTGACACACCTTTAATCTGGGCTATACCTTCTGTGTACCAGTATGCCTGGATCTGGGACTTGCTTTATCCCAGGCTGACCTTGAACTCAGAGATCTCTTTGCCTCAGTCTCCAGGGATTAAAGGTGTGTACTACCTTGCCTGGACCTAAGCTTTTCTTGGCCACTATGCCTCAAGATGTCCATGCCAAGATCCAGGTTGGAAACTTGTGTCTCCCAGCCTCAAGATCTGGATCACAGGTGAGCCCTCCAATTCTGGATTATAATTCACTCCAAATATAGTCAAGTTGACAACCAGGAATAGCTGTTACACTACTTTTAATAGAACCCTAACCCTAGGGAGTTCTCTGCTGCTTAATCTTTCGTGTTTGTTCAGTTCATAAGGACTTTGGTGGGATTTGGGTTCTGAGTCTGTAGGTCTGGGTTGGGTGAAGAGTCCATGTTCCTCTTCATGGCCCAGATGCTGCTGGCTCAAGGACCGTCCTTCAAGTAGCAAGACTCTAGATCAGGCATTACTCAGTGAGAGCAACATATGCAGCTTAAATTTTCTAATAGTCACATTAAAAAAGTAAAAATGAATGGGAAAATAATTTTAATGATAAATTAGCATATCTAAAATACTACAACTTCTAGCTTTAAGATTTCTTTTTTTAAAGAATTATTTATTTATTTTATGTATGTGAGTACACTGTCACTGTCTTCAGACACACCAGAATAGGGGCATCAGATCCCATTACAAATGATTGTAAGCCACCATGAGGTTGCTGGGAATTGAACTCAGGACCTCTGGAAGAGCAATCAGTGCTCTTAACCACTGAGCCAAATCTCCAGCCCATTTTAAGATTTCTTAGACACCTGGCATTCTTTGCTCCCCAGGCTGTAAAAGCTGGTGTGAAATCTACATACATAACAATTCTCAATTCAGACTTGTCAGATTCCAGGTGTGTTGAGTAGCCACTATATTGGAGACATAGAGCATCTCCAATGGCCAGAGCAGCTCCTTGAAGTCTTGTATGGTATCAATGACACTGTCTGCTCCTCAGAACCCAGTGGGGAGGAGGTGTAATCCCAAGACCATCCCCCATTGTCTGCACTCACTGTGAATGCAAACAAAGCATAGTGCCATAAGAATCATTCATAGGACTATGCTTGGGTCTCATTCAAGCCCATGCACACAAAATTGTTAGTTTTAAATCGAGGATTATGTCTTGGCGATCCTAACATTTTACCATATCACTCTTTTCGTTGTGGGACTATCCTCCTTCTTGGTTAAGAATATTAAAAGCAGAATAATTAATACCTAGTATTAATTCTTTCACAAACTTTAGAATAGAAGTCTCACTTCTGATGAGATTGTCTGAGAATAGCTCATCTTGTGACTCTGCAGGAGAAAGACAGTAGAAAAATGTTAATTGGCTATGAGGCAGGCTGAATACACTCGGAATGGCCTTGCCTGGTGTTATTCTTGCCTCTAAGACTGCTTAGGAGTCTTTGTCGAGAACATGTAAAGTTGAGATTTTACCTACTTGCAGCTGACAGATTAGTCTTCCTGTTTCAGAGATGGTGGCAGACAACACAAGACTCATGGATGAAAGACAAAGACTTTACGACTCATCACCCAGCAACTCCATATATACCTGAGTCAGTGTCCTAACTGAATAGACTTGGGAGCTAGGATATAGTTGGAGGAGGGGGTCACTGGAGAGGAATCACCAAAGAATATCAAGATTTTTCCCTCACTCCCTCACAATCTTCCTCTCTCGCTCTCCCTCTTGGAGACTGCTGTGAGAAGAGCAGTCTCTCTCTGCTGCCCTTTGTTCCACAGCTATGATGATCTGACTCACCAGAGCCCTATGACTGCAGAGACAGTCATCCATACTTTGGAACTTTGGAGACCATGAGCAAAAAACCTGCCTCTTGTGCTTGGGTATAGTCAAGTGATGAGAACCTTATTCAAGGAAACGTGATCATGCAAGATGTTTAGGAAACTCACCTGCTCTTAATTCCGGAAGAAAAGTGTCTCTGTTTCCAACATTCTGAAAAACCTGCTATTGGCTTCAAAAGGAGATGTATTTTCATGTTTCAAAGCTACTCACTGTGAAAACAGAAAATTCCAGAACAGAGAAAAAATAAGTGGCTCACAACACATGCAGAAAATATAGCATGCATAGAAACTTTCCTGAAACAGTCTCCAGGGGGAATAAGAAGTTGTATATCTGTGCTTAATTTTCTAATTTGTTGTATATTACTAAGTTAATGCTAGTACTCTTGTACTCATATATGACCATATAGAACTATGTTCACAAAAGGAAAAAAAAAAATACATCAAACAACTTAAGAAGCATATGCAAGTAGAAGTCTATTTATCCAATGCTTTCAGGGGAGGGGAGATTCACCAGTCAAATGGTAAATTAATAGTAATGGTCCTTACATAAAAACTGAAAAGCCAAACCTACTTCCTACAAAGCCCAGAATGCAGTCCCTGCGGCAATGCTTCTCCACTTCAGTCAGCTACTTCACCTGGCCGTGTTGTGGCACACAGGTGTGTACTCAAGCTCTTCTGTTCAACCAGGTCACATGTGCCTCCTCTGTGAGGATCAACTCAGCCTTTGTTGTAGTCAGACATCACAATGCATACTTCAATATTTAGTCACTTGTTTATCTTGCTTCCTCATCAGAAAGCTTGCTCAGTGAAAGCAGGGACTTTGACTAATTAATTAATATATAGTTAGAGTTCTAATGGGCATTCAATAAATGTCCTGAACTGTACTGAAAGCGTGGCTGGATGAATGAACCTATCAACAACCCCACATAAGAAATCCCCACTTCTTGCCATGTGATTATGACTTCTGGGCCTGAATCTTAAATCACTTTAACAAGAAAATGAATTATCAAATATTCCATAGAATGTAGTTGACTAAAAACAGAATTGATGAAGTAAAACTACACATACCTATGAAAATGCCATTATGAAATCCATTATTTTATATTCTAAAAAAAGTTAAAAAGAAATAAAGAAACCCAGGTTATATTTGTTCCCCAGCAGACTGGATCCAGTATGTGCTTCCTGCTCCCCTGCTTGCAGGAAGAGTGCAGGCTATGTACTTCTACATCAAGCTCAGAGTCTTAACTGCCGCTACAGTTCCTATCAATTTCCATCAAATCAACTTCTGATTTGATTGGAATCCAAATAGTAAATCAAACAGTGACACGGGAGTCTAATTTAAATGTTAATGTTTCTTGCTTTAGGTTTCTCTCTCACTTCATGAAACATGGATCATGTCTAAGATTAGTAGCATGCATCATTGCTCGAGTTAAACTGAGACAGGAGGCCTGCTCCTCCATACCTTTGTCTACCCGGCAAACATTGATTGGCACTGTGCCAGATTCTTTTACCAGGAACATAAATAAAAAAACAAAAGCAGACCAAACCTGGTAATATGCAAACAGGTGGACACATGATGGCTGAGTTAAATACTCTTAAAAGGTGTGCAGAGTTAACCCACAATCTCCTTGAGGCCCACTTCTTCCCAGGTTGACTAAAGAAAGGAGGACGGTGGCAGTTACAGAGACAAGAGGGTTTCATATGGGTGTCTGCTGCGTGCAGCATGACAAGAGCCTTTATGCCAAAGCTTTACTAATGATGCATTTGATGAGATGACAGAGACTTGAGGCACAAGAGGAATCTTGAGGCTGGGAGTAAACTCTGACTAGGGTCCTGGACAGAAAGCAGCCTGGAACAGCATTAAAAAACAGCTTTGACCAGATGATTGCAGGGGCCCCCAAATCTGCAGAGACAGAAACTGCTTTGCATTCACCGAAACTGGGCTCATCATGAGGAACGTGCTGTTCGATGATGCTGCCAGGTCATGGCTTGGTATCTGTGACAGGAATGTGGTGGTCTGTGTGACAGACGTCAACTAGCCTTTTTCATTTCAAAGAACACATTGCATGTGCTGTTTGCTAACAGATCCAAGATATGATTTTATGTATGTGTAAGGTGGAGTCAGGAGTTGAGATAGTGTCTCAAATAGCACAGGCTGCCCAGCAACCTACCGTTTAGCTGAGGCTGGCCCTGACCTCCTCAAATCTCCACTTCCCTAGTTCTGGATTGTAAGTATGTGTCCAAGATATTATTTTCTGAATAATGAACATAAATTTGGAGATTTTAGGATAAAGCCACTGAGTAAATGGTAAAAATGTGTATGTATACTTTATTCCATAGTAGGTGAACTAACTAACAGTCTATCTTACTGGTCAGACAAACTCATTTGTAGTGACTCATGATCAATGACTTCTGGGACCAGCAAGAGAAGAAAACAAAAAAAATTTTAACTAACAGGAAAAAAATTGTCATTTTGTGTGATAATAAAATAATAAAAACCTAGAGCCCTCATTGGTTTGTTTCTCCCTGTCTTTCCTTTACCCTCTGATTCTTTTTTCTTTAAAGAAATTTGTTTCCAGCCGGGTGGTGGTGGCAGTGGCGCACACCTTTAATCCCAGAACTTGGGAGGCAGAGGCAGGCTGATTTCTGAGTTCCAGGCCAGCCTGGTCTACAGAGTGAGTTCCAGGAAAGCCAAGGCTACACAGAGAAACCCTGTCTCGAAAAAAACAAAGAGAGAGAGAGAGAGAGAGAGAGAGAGAGAGAGAGAGAGAGAGAGAGAGAGAGAGAGAGAGAGAGAGAGAGAGAGAAATTTGCTTCCCATAAAATCTTTTGGCCAATGCCAATGACCTCTCGGTAATCTCAGATGACCACATCTTTGCATATAACTACTTTAATAGCTTTATATTTCTATGTTTTGTCCACATGTTCTTTGTATATAATTCTGAAATATTCCTGTGAGTCTTCATTTCATCGTGAAATTTAAGGGCCGAAAGAATCTCTTAGTATCCCTCCCACGCCTGTGGATCAGCTGGTTCCTGGCTGAATTCACAGACAGCACAGATCTGGGTCATCTATTCCGGGCCTAACCTCTCCAGGGAAGGACATTCGAAAACTTAATACTCCATAGCAGGGAGGGAAATTACCTTTCCTATAAAGGCCCCCGCTGAAATTGAAGTCTATTTTCCTTTGTTTGGCTCTTGGCCAAGCTAGAGAACACCTGGGGGGTAAGTTTCAATGTGCATATTAAAAAGAGAGCTCCCTTCCGGGAATCTCACAAAGGATCTCAAAGAACAGCATTGCCAAGTCCTCCCGGGGTCCTATAGAGGTTTAATTATAACAGGATTTTTACAGATTGGGTCTGAATATTAGTTAGATTACCTGGCAATGCAGACTTATTTCTTTAGCTTCTCCATGGAATAGTTATGAGAATAATCGCTGCACCGAATGGCAGCTCAAACGAAAGGAAAAGAAATTCTATTCATTTTGTATAAAGAGAAAAAATTATGTTTAATAATTTAATCAGGTAAAATGAAGCACTTGGCATTCATCAGCCTCCGTTACTCGGAGCGTGTAATCAGGGGCCCCCTCCCTGGCTTCTCCTGTGCTCTCACTTAAAAGCTGTTATTTTAACTTGTCGAATTTCCATAGCAACTGCTACATCTCTTTTTATAGCTAAAGCACTCGGCGTCATTTCTAACTACATTAATGCTCCACTATTAATTGTCAGCACTGTTAAAACCTTGGGCTCTTTTCCCCCCAGAGCTGCACCTTCTCCCTGGTGTGGTTGGCATCACCCTTGAGCTAATTCTCACCACCTGATCTAATTTCTGAAAACCAAGTCTTTCTTCTTAGTCGGGGAGACAAACATCTCAGAGAACTGACATAAAAAATGTCGCTGCACACCCCTGTGTGCTAAAGCAGCTGAGGACAAAGAGGGGAGCTGCAGGGCTGAGACCCTCCCTCACCCCATCACTAAAAGGACCCAGAAGAGCTCAGGGTGGACACAGAAGGGATTGTAAGCCGCAGATATGGTAGCCTGTGATGCCAACGCAGGGCTCTCAGCAGGAAGAAAGGCCTACTGGGAAAGAACTGAGGGAGTGCTCAAGCCATGAGCAGCCTGGGCCAGAAAGGGAAAAGCCAACTATGTCCGAAGTATTCTTCCTAAATTTACCAGTGGTGTTCCCCCTGCTGAGCAGCATGTAGAAATGAAGAAACACCAAGTGTTGATAACTGATCTCCTCCTGGCTGGAAATCATCAGGAACGAGAGAAGACTGTTCACTCCCTTTCTGCCACTTGTCCACATCGCAGGAGCCACCAAATCAACTCCTTTGTTACCGGGTGTCTCTTGTTTGTTTGTTTGTTTGTTTGTTTGTATCTCTAATAACCCAGAGATGTTGGGCAGCAACTCCAATGAAAACACTTATAACAACCACATCCACTTAGTTGTAACTGCCCTAGGTATTTACAGCCTAGCAACGTATTTTCCATCTAGATTTAAATTTCATTTATTTAACGTTCAGTAGATTTTTTTCTAAAGCTGAAAAAATGCTCTAAAATTAATATAAAAACAAGCATATTGTGCTTAAGCAAGTTGCTTCTTTAAGCTCAGTGCCATCTTTGTAAAACAGAACTAATAATAGCACACAAGTATAATTCTGATGGATGAAAAACACCAAACAGCCCTCAGAGACGAGGGATGAGGATCACTCCATTGTAGGAAAGTCTCCTCCTCCCTTCGTCATAGAGACCTAATTTCAAGATCAGTTTTCAAGGTGGCTTTCTGCAGTTCTCGGTGGTCATTGCCATGGCTTTTCTCTTTCACCCTTGGCTCCCACAGCCATGCTTTCAGAACAGGCGCAGAGATCCTTTATAAACGTAGCACAGATCTTGCCATACGCTTACCTGAAACCTTTCCATGACCTTTAAGCATAGACCTGGATCAGACATGGCTGGGACTATGGACTACCTATTCAGTTCCGCCTTCCTCCGCTCCTGGTAGCTGACAATCCATAAGTGGTGGAGACCCTCTTCTGAAGGGTTCACTCTTCAGTCTGTCCCCCACCTTTGCTTTTGAAGCAAGGTCTCAGGAAGCCCAGGCTAGCCTTCAGCTTGCTATGCTGCTGAGGTTCCTGGAATGAGCTAGGTATGGGCACAGGCTGCTTCAACTCACACTGAACAAATCATGCTTTATTTGTGGTCTAAAGAAAAATAAATTAAAAAAAAAAAAAAAAGAAAAACAAAAAGCAAAAGAATAATGTAGTAATTATGCCCACTACCAAAAGTATAGCATAATTAATCAACCAAACAGCTGATATTATATTTACTAAAGACATTTAATGCATAATTAAATGTCTTACAATATATATGAATACTAGCCAGGCGGTGTTGGCACAAGCCTTTAATCCCAGCACTTGGGAGGCAGAGGCAGGCGGATTTCTGAGTTCGAGGCCAGCCTGGACTACAGAGTGAGTTCCAGGACAGCCAGAGCGATCCAGAAAAACCCTGTTTTGAAAAAGAAAACAAACTATATATATATATATATATATACATATACATATACATATATATGTATGTATATACATATATATATACACACACACATAAGTGTATATATAAACTTACATATATGTGTCCAAATTGTAACAATAGATGTATTTGTCTCATCTAAATATATAGCTCTAAAAAATAATTTTGAGCACTCAGATAAATTGAGGGTAGATGTAAATTCCTAGAAAAATTATTCACGAAAAAATTCAAGTCAAGTCTATGAGTAGTTTTATAGCAATAGAGAGATTGGCATTGTACTTAATCTTGCCACAGGGAAAAATGCCAGCCCACGTGACTTTACACGATGATTTACTAAACTTTTAAGAAACAAATCAGAGCTACATAGATGGCTCTGTGGTTAAGAGCACTTGCTGCTTTTTCAGAGGACTGGAGTTGTGTTCCCAGAGTCCACATGGTGGTGGAGGTGCTGAGAACCCACCCACCTATAACTGCAGCTCCAGGGAAGCTGGCACCCTTGCCTGGCCTCTACAGGTTCCTGCACGTATGTGTACATATATGGAGAAACACACATTCACCTAGGTACAAATGAAATAGATCTTAGCATATTAACAAACCGTCCATATTTTACCCGGACCCTTAGAGATGGAATAGGGAATGCTTTCCCAATGAAGCTCAAGGTCAGCATGGTACTTAAAGCCATGGTCAGAAATGATGCATGACTCCTCAAGAAGTTACGGAGAATGCTACTTCTGTTTCTGCGATATGTTATTTATTTCCCTTGCTGGCTTATTTTCTCATTATGTATGTATCATTTTTTTTTTAAGTATCAACCTACCATCAGTTGTGCAACTGAATACTAAGCCCCAGTTCAGAGCTAGTCTTTATTTTCAGATTTCTGTTTCAGTCCTGGAGATTGAACTCAGGGCCCCGTACATGCACGGGAAGTGCTCTACCACAGAGCTACATCCCAGCACTTTCAGATGTTTCTGATGGAGGTTCTTAATTTTAAGTGATCAAATTCTTTTTCTTTACAAAAATACTTTTCTTGTAAATTTTGTTGTAGATGTTTAAGCCTTAAAGATATCTGGGGTTTCTGACACTATTGCTGATGTTAAGAAGCGCTTGCTGACAGGAACCTGGTATGGCTGTTCCTTGAGAGGTTCTACCAGCACCTGACCAATACAGATGCAGATACTCACAGCCAAACATTGGACTGAGCCTGTGGACCCTAATGGAAGACCTAGGGGAAGGACTGAAGGAGCTGAAGGGGATTGCAACCCCATGGGAAGAACAATATCAACTAACAGGACTACCTAGAGCTCTTAGGAACTAAGCCTCCAAGGAAAGAGTACACATGGAGGGATCCATGGCTCCAGCCGCATACGTAGCAGAGGATGGCCTTATCTGACATCAATAGGAGGGGAGGCCCTCAGTCTTGTGGAGGCTTCATGCCTCAGCATAGGGGAAAGCTAGAGTGGTGAGGTGGGAGTGGGTGAGTGGGTAGAGGAGCACCCTCATAGAGGCAAATGGGAGGGAGGAGAAGGGGGATAAGATGGGAAGGTTGTGGAGGGGTAACCAGGAAGGGGGATATCATTTGAAATGTAAATAAATAAAATGATTTATTAAAAAAAGATATTTGGGGGTTAATTTTAGTTTAAGATGGTGATCCATTTTAATCAGAGAAATCACTTTTTAAAATTATTTTTAAAGTACTTGATTAATTGCATATATATGATATGTTATGAAATTATATATAATTATATATTATAATATAACACTCAAATACATTATATATTTGCATGTATAATATATAACATATATTCAAATATGAATTATATATAAAATATACATTATATAATAATATAAATTATATTTTATATAGACTTATGGATAGGACGTAGAATATATATGACATTATATATTTATATATAATTTATATATTATATAATTGTAAATTATATGTATTATATTAAATTTTATATATATGGTATGCAACACACTTTGAATATATAAATATAATCAACCATTTATTTGTGTGGGAGGAGAACATTATGTTGCTTTTCATATGTCTCAGAGAAGCCTCCCACAAAGGGGGTGCTTATTGTCTACATTATCATGTTCCCTTCACCAGAAAAAGCTGAGATAGACATGTATATATTAGTGGTTAAAGCAAGCTATTTAATAAATGCATCACCTATTATGTCTACTGTGTGTGTGTGTTAAGTACTTTAAAACCTACTTTTAGCAACTTTTTTTCTTCTCTCCTTCCCCCCACCCCTGCCCCCAGGAGACAAGAGTTTCTCTGTGTAATCTGGGCTATCCTGAAACTTTCTCTATAGAGGAGGCTGGCCTCAAACTCTGCCTCCCAAGTACTAGGATTAAAGGTGCAAACTACTTCTGTGGTGCAACTTTCAAATATATATATATAGCATTATTAAGTACACTATGTTAGACAGTCCCTGAATTTCTTTTTTGATTTCTTGAATACTATTATGGTTATTTTAATCTTTTGACAAACATCTCTTGGATCTCTTAAAGTACCTAGCACCTAGAAATTACCATTCTGTTCTCAGCCTGTATTAATTCTTTCAGACAATAGTAAAGTTGTCATTGGGAGATATAGAATCTCCTTTTGCAGATTCTTTGTCTTACTGACAAAAATAATCTACAGGCAGTCTCAGAAGACAGTTCCAGGACAATTTTATTGGACTTTGGGGAAGAGAGAGAAAAGTAATAGCAGGTCAGGTGGGCTCAGGATCTTGGCAGTTATCCAGAGGTGGGGGGCGGGGGGAGTTCAGGAGTGGAATTCTGTGAGGCGATGAACGGAGGCAGATGCTTAGAGTCATGTTAGTTGAGACTAGGATTTGACCTAGGTCTAAAAAGGAGAGATGGAGAAGAGGAAAGAGAAAAAGTTATATTGTTGAGTTAGAATTTGGGAAGTGGACAGGCTTAGCTGAGAGTCTGTGATAACTGTGTGGAATAAGGGACTCTTGGTTTACTTCAGAATACCTCTATTTAAAGAGATAGTTGTTTTCTTGTGTGTAGCTCTGGCTGGCTTCTTTAAATTGTAAAATAGGATTTTCTTAGGCTAGGAGGCCTCTGGCCTTGTCTAGGCAAAGGAAGTGCTTGTTTTTCAAGTAAAAAAAGGATGTTATCAAACAACCACTGATTAGGCAAACTGCAAAGGGTGTTACTGAGCCCCACCATGTATTTGTCTGCTGAGAGAATATCAGCCTAGTAGTCTTCATGTCTCTGAGAGACCTCCAAAATAAGAGGTACCCGTTGTCTACATCATCATGCCGTTTGTCCAGAGGAAACTGAAGTAGGTGTGTGTACGTCCACCGTGATGCTGAAGGAGAAGCTAGAAAATGGTTCTTCTCAGTTTCTCCCCCTGACGCCAAGCATTCCTTAAGGTCTTGTGCTGTTTTCTCTTCCTATGGTTTCACACAGAGCCATAGTTTCCAATATCTGTTCAGTCTCTTTGTGGAACTTAGGTCTACTTATCCACTTCACATCCCTGGGTACAAAACTGAATGCATGCAAAACAGAGCATTTACTTTCCCCTTAAAAATATGCTCTTCCTAACTGGGTGTGGTGGTTCATGCCCGTAATCACAGCACTCAGGACTAGAAGGCAGGAATGATCAGTGCAAGGCCAGCCTGCGCTACAGAATGCCGCGTCTCTAAAGAAATAAATAAATCAGCAACAAAAGACCTTTGCAGCACTTTCCACTTAATAACACAATTGCTCAAGTCAAAAAATCAAGGGGGAGGTAGTTAATTCATGATGACACAAAATCCACAGTTCTCATTTTTAAAGAAATAAGAGACTATTCTGGAGCCATATTGAGTGGCCATGGCCTGGGAACACAGATTTAGCTCACCCTAAATTCCATGTTCCACGAATGAAGCAACTTCATGAAGTTTTTATTGTTTTAACAAAAAGACTCATATATCAAGGCAAGTTTAAAATAGATTGGTGGGGGGCTGGTGAGATGGCTCAGCGGGTAAGAGCACCAACTGCTCTTCCAAAGGCCCTGAGTTCAAATCCCAGCAACCACATGGTGGCTCACAACCACACATAATGAGATCTGACATCTTCTTCTGATGCATCTGAAGACAGCTACAGTGTACTTATTTACAATAATAAATAAATCTTTAAAATAGATTGGTGGGTACACCAGAGAGGTAGATCCATCAAGATGAGGAAGTTTTTTTTATAGGCTCAAGCCCCTGTATGACAATATTCTTAGCTTTTGGATCAGTGGAAGCTAGTAGTCTGCTAAGTTAATAGATTCCAATAGGTTTTTATCTATTAGTTACAATATGAGTTCCAATACAGAGTAGGCAAGGAATGGCTGTTCTGAGGGCTAAATTGAGCTCAAGATAAGGTAATTAGCCTTTGGAGCTACAACATTCCAATCTCTCCACAGAACCTAAATTCTTGTCACCCTATCAGCCTGTATAGACACATTCTTTTCAGGAGTTTTTCTTCTTACTCATGATCCAGTCCTCAAAAATCCTGTTGGCTCTATTGCAAAACAGTGAAACCAGTCCAGTAAGATCAGCCTCTCCCCTTGAGCGTCCAAGTTGTAATCACATCCTGCTTTTACAATTGCACCTTCCTAAATAGTTCCCAGATTCATCTGTTTTTGTCTCTTTCCAACAACTAATCTCAGAAAAACACAAATAGTACTTAAGAATCCCCCAGCTTAAAACTTTAGAGTAGCACTCAGTCACCAGAGGAGTTTCAGAAGGCTTTATTTACTGCGGTAAAGTTCTGTGTCCCAGTGTAAAGCCCAGGCCTCCAGAGCCACTGCTGCTCACTTTTTTGTTTTGTTTTTTTGTTTTGTTTTGTTTTTGATCTCTCATTTCAATTGACAGAGAACCACCCTTTCTGGAAGGCTGTATCCTATGCTAAATATAGGCTCCCAGCTCAAATGTAAGCTACAGAGATGCCTTCTTAAAGTACAACCCTGCACTACAAAGATGCATTTTTCTGTAACATGTCAGTATGGAAAGATATTTTTTATATTTACATATTGTGTCCCTTTACCTAGAATATAAACTGAACAAGCAGAGATCTTCGTTCTCTTGACTCCAGTGCAAAGACATTTTTCGTTATTAAGTAACTCAATATTCCAGAAAAACTTTATATTTACTTCACTTTACAGGAAAGAATCGGGTTGTAAAAGTACTATAATTAAGTAAGGACGTACAACCAACAAATGTCAGCTCACTGTTTTTTGTTTGTTTGTTTGTTTTTCGAGACAGTTTCTCTGTATAGCCCTGGCTGTCCTGGAACTCACTCTGTAGACCAGGCCGGCCTCGAACTCAGAAATCCGCCTGCCTCTGCCTCCCAAGTGCTGGGATTAAAGGCGTGCGCCACCACCACCCGGCGTCAGCTCACTGTTTAAGGCCCAAGTCTAGCTTTATTTTTTCATCACTGAATCATTGCCTCACTAAAATTTACAATTTACTGTGAAGCATGCAAACTGAAAGCAGAAACCTCTTTTACTAAATACATTTCAAGACTCCACCTCTCACTGAAGCTGGGAACCGCCTACCACGTCCTGCCCCAGCCCGCTCCGCCCTCTCCGAATTAGCACCGCCCAGTCCTGCGTCCGAGGGAGCTGCAGGGGACGCCTGCGCAGTGAGAATTCAGCGCAAAGATTTCTGGGATTGGTAGTCCGTATTTCTCCAGCCTTGTCATTTGCCTGAAAAGGAAATAACAGCGTAAATGAGATCGCTTTGAATTTGATACCTATTAAATAAAACTCAGAATGTGTATCACAAAAGTGGAGGCACTGAGTCGTTTCCAAAGACCACCCCCTCCTCCCACCCACCCACCCCACACACACCGGTACAGGCGCTGTTCGGACAGCTGCACGGGGCCTCCGGCTGGGCGGGGCTTCCCGCAGTGCCTTGTGGGTCCTTCCTGCACAGCCTCTCTCTTTCTCTCGGGCCCGTGGCGCCGACAAGATGGGTGAGCTGTTCGGGGCTGGGCTGAGGGCCGGCTAGAGGGACCTAAAGCTCGGAGTCCGGCCTGTCGTGGGGCTGTCGTGGGGCTGGGAGCTGGGCTGTATTCGGGAGGAGGCCGGGTGAAGGAGCGCCGTCCCGCGGGCACGTGGCCGTGCGGATGAGTTCCTGCGGCCTACGGGCCGCCTTGCCGGGCGCCTGCTCCAGACCCATTGCCCTGGAAGTTTAAGTAATCTGAAAGGCCACAGCCTGGGTTTGTGTGTCGCTCCGAATTAGGGGATTTCAAGGGCAATTGGCCCACGGGCTAAGAGGAGCCACGGGGCTCTGGCGTAAAAGCCCCTCCTGCTGAAGATCGTGTGTGGAAGCGCGGGTTCGGAGGTTTTACGGAAGATTCAGTGATGTTTATTTTTCAGGCAAGTGTCGTGGTCTCCGTACTGCCCGGAAGCTCCGCAGTCACCGACGGGACCAAAAGTGGCATGATAAACAGTACAAGAAAGCCCACTTGGGCACAGCCCTGAAGGCCAATCCGTTTGGGGGTGCCTCTCATGCAAAGGGAATTGTGCTGGAAAAAGTGTAAGTGAAAGGCTGCTCCCTAAAAGCGTTAGTTTACTGTAACAGAGAGCGAACTAAATCTTAAAAGGTTGCAAAAGATCGGGAGCCTGCTTTGGTTGGAGTTAGAATAGGAAGTATCCTAGTCCTTAGGATAGGGCTGGGGTTTACATGACTAAAATATTTAATTTCAGCAATAGTCTGGAAGGAATGAAAGAAATAAAAAATTAATGTACATACTAAAACTTATATTGAACAGTGTGGGGACTGTACCTTAACCAGCTGGTACATTCTTAGGACCTTTTTGGAGTTGAGAAAATTCCTTTTCTGGCATGTTTCTGATGCATTGACTTTTAAAATGATTTTTTTTTATAGCGTTCACAAATTTAGCAAAAAGAGTTTGAATCATTTTTTACCACTCCAATGGAGCTAGAGGTTCTGTTTTGCTGGGGGAAAACTTGGTTGATTAGTAATTGTATTTTAAAAACCTTATTAACTCACATGTGCCACTGATGTTGCAGAGGGGTTGAAGCCAAACAGCCAAATTCTGCCATCAGGAAGTGTGTCAGGGTGCAGCTCATTAAGAACGGCAAGAAGATCACAGCATTCGTGCCCAACGATGGCTGCTTGAACTTCATTGAGGTGACTTGTCTTATAAGTGTAGTTCCTGCTTGGGGTGTGTGGCTTTTCCTATGTGGGTTGTTTTTGTTATTTTTAATTATTTAGTCGGTCAAGCGGGTATTTTTCTGCCACTGATACCTAAGATGGACTTTATTGTATTTCAGGAAAATGATGAAGTTCTGGTTGCTGGATTTGGTCGAAAAGGTCATGCTGTAGGTGACATTCCTGGAGTGCGCTTTAAGGTGGTTAAAGTAGCCAATGTGTCTCTTTTGGCTCTATACAAAGGCAAGAAGGAGAGACCAAGATCATAAAATTTGACAATGGAAAGACAGTAATAAATTTTCATATTCTGAAAAAATACTTTGTCTTATTTCCTGCCCTGAACTCAAAATATTTAGTATATCATAGATGTCATTAATTGATACTGAATGAAGTTCCTGGTGTATACAATAGTTTTAAGTGTTTGTGATTGTGGAGAATTCAGTTAGCATGCAGAGGGTCATGGAACTTCAGAGCATGAGCATGCTTTGGGTGTATGTGGAGGGACGCAACCCACATACACCCAAAGCGTTGTGTGCATTTGATGATAGTTGTGGAGAGCTTGGGCTAAAGTAAATGGGGGGGTGCACAGGAAAAAGTTTGAGCAAGGAGAAGCGCATACCTTATAATTGGCAATTTTTATCTCAAAAGTACATAATGCAAGTGGCTGCTGAGGGTCAAGAGGGAAGCATTTGGCAGGATGCAGGACCAGAGCTCAGATGATGAGGTAAAGGAAACACCCCATGTCAGCTTTGCTCTTGCTACTTGGCTGTATTTTTTGCACTTAATTGGATCTCTGCAAAGCCTCACCTTTTTAAACCTTGCTGGTCACAAGGTGTTCCATTGTCTCAAGGGAAGATTATAAATCACATTGTGCCTGCACTAGAGTAGACTAAGTGGCTGTAGATTTCATACAATGCCTCCTAGCAGGTGGGCCCTTTAGCAGCTGAGGTATCCACAGGTTTTCAGCCTTAACCCTACCAGGGTCCTGAAGACCAGGAAGGATCAGGGTGCATGTGGCATCTGTCATGGGTGTGTAGCTGCAATAGGAGTTATGGCCCACAAAACACTCCCCGAGCCAGAGAGAACCTTATTCTCTCCCATCATTGTACAGCTGAACCTGTAAAATACTCAAGACGCCCATGACAACATCTTGTATACTTAATTCTTAGATGTTTCCAGGGTACTCCACCCCGACCCCTGACCCTAACCTTTTTTAAACCAGCTACATAGCTCTTAGTACAGTGACTACCAAACTCTTTTAAGAGTACCCTAAATCTAGTGTATGGAACCGGTTGTAGTTCCTTTGTGTGCCCATCGTGTTGGTCAAATCTCTGTCCTTCACACCCAACATGAAACTTATATGTCTCCATGCTTTTTCTCAAGGAGCAAGAAAGCTGTGGCACAAAGGCTCATACCTTTAATCCCATCAGGCAGGCAGTTTGGACAAGGCCAGCAAGGATCACAGTGAAGCCTTAAAAAGGTGAGAAAGGAATGAACAATGTGGACAGTTTCTGCCACTCCTTTTTCAGATTCAGAAGGGAGGAAAACATTCTAAAATGTATGGAAGTAGTAGGGTAGTTTAAAAGATAACTTTGATTTTAAGACAATTTATAGCTGCAGTATCAAGACAATGAAAAAACGGCAAAATTCTAGTTTCTAAATTGGGACAAGGTGAGTCAAGGATTTGTATCTACTTCCTAAATTCAGAAGTAAACAGTCCTATTAATCTACACAGTGTACTTGCAAATGTGAAACAACCGGATCTTCCATCTGCTGTTGAGATTGGCAATTTTGTACGAAGTTAAACAGTACAAATAGATCTAAGCCATTAAATTCCCAAGTAGTTATACAATATATGCCCATAATTTAAATCCTGTGCAAATATATTTAGGGCAACTTTGTGACAGCCAAGAACTAGAACAAAAACTACAGGAGAGGTGGCTAGCTTGTGGTATATTTAAAAATGATAAACTATTTAGCTATAAAACTATTGTTGGGACTTGAGAAACAACTAGTGTAATGTGTACCACTTGGACCTGGGTTCTCCGCACCATGTCCAGCAGAACACAACCATAACCTCAGCTCTAGGATATCTGAAACCCTTTTCTGGCCTCTATAGGCACCACTCACTCATACTCAAATCTTCACACAGACACATGTACTTGTTTTAAAAATAAGATAATGAAATTGGTATAATGTAGCAACTCAGAAGTACAAGAAGGCAATTTTTTTAAGGTTATATATACTGTATGTGTGGTGTTTGAATATTCTTGGCCTACAGGGGATAGGACTGTTACTAATCAGATCCAGTAAGAAGTACCAACTCCCTCTGTAGGTTCTTTACCAGGGGTCTTGACTATTGGCTGTGCTGGCTAGTTTCATGTCAACTTGACATCAGCTAGAGTCATTTTTGTTCATTCTGTATTTTAGACACTGTGTATATATATATACATATATACATTATATAATTTACATATTATATATGTACACATATATATACACACATATATTTCCATTATTATACTCCTTTTCCTCTTGCCCATAGTGTGTGTACACTCATCAGACAGGATTTTTGATCTAGTTTTGTCCTACAGTTGGATTTTATGCGATCACCTCAGTGGTTAAGAGCACTGTGTGCTCTTCCAGATGTCCTGAGTTCAATCCCCAGCAACCACATGATGACTCCAAACCATCTATAATGTGATCTGATACTCTCTTCTCAAATGCAAGTGTACATGCAGATAAAACATTCACATACAAAAACATAAATCTTTATGAGGCTGAAGAGATGGCTCAGCAGTTAAGCCCACTAGCTGCTCTTCCAAAGGATCTGAGTTCATTTCCCAGCAACCACCTGATGGCTCACAACTATCTGTAATGTGATCAGAAGCCCTCTTCTGGTGTGTCTGAAGACAGCAACAGTGTATTCATACATAAAATAAATTAATTAAAAAAAGATTTTTTTACTGTGCATGAGTATTTTGCCTGAATGTATGCATGTACGCAGTGCTCATGAAAACCAGAAGCATGTGTTGGATCCCCTAGAGCTGAAGTATATTAGTTATGTTTCTACTGTAGTGGTAAAGATCAAGAGTAACCTGGGAAGAAAAGGGTTTATCAGTCCATCCCTGAGAGTGGTCAAGACAAACTCAAGGTAGGAACTGAGGTATAAGCCATGCAGAGGTTCTACTTACTGGCTCAATCATTCTGTTTTCTCATACAAGACCACCTGCCCAGGTTGGCACCATCCACAATGGGCTTTTCACTCCCACAAAATGTCCCATGTTTGCCTACAGGCCAGTCTTACGGAGGCGTTTTCTCAGTTGTGTTCTTAGATCTTACACAATTTAGCTTGTGTCAAGGTGAGGAAACAACCAACCAGGTCATGCAGTTATATCTGGTTGTGGACCTCTGCGGGGTTGCTGGTAACCAAACTTGGGTCCTCTGCAAGAGCAAGTGCTCTTAACAGCTGAGCCATTCCTCCAGCTAGCTGAAGACCGTGAGGAGTTGAGTGTGGGTTTATACTGTTTATGAAACATCTCACAGTAGTGAGGTTCTGTGGGTAGATGATCATCTTTGTTTTGCATTGCTGTGCAAAACACCAGAGACACCATACAGATAGGAGCAGTTTATTCAGCTCATTCTGCAGATTTAAGAGCATGACACCAGCAATTGTTTAGCTTTGGGGAGGGTGTCACGGTGGATGGCATCTCCAGAGGGAGTACATGCAGCTGAGAGATTCAGAGGAGTTATAGGGTCCACGTACAACAATACATTTTCAAGAAAACTAGCCCCTAATGTCCTTCCTGACCCACTCGTATGACAGCAATAATCCATTCCTGAGGGTGGAGTCACCTGACATAATTACTAAGTCTGTGGTGGTTTGCATAAGAACAGCCCCCATGGGTGCATATGTCTGACTGCTTAGTTATCAGGGAGTGGCACTACATGGGAGGGATTAGGAAGTGTGCCCCTGGGGGTAGACTTTGAGGTTTCAAAAGCCCACGCCAGGTCTAGGGGCTCTCTCCCTGCTCCCTGTGGATCCAGATAGAGAACGTTCAATTACATTCTCTAGCACCATGTTCTGCCTGAGGGTTGCATACTCCTGCCATGATGAAAATGGACTAAATCTCTGAAACCAGCTAGCCCCAGTTAAATGCTTTTTTCTATAAGAGTTGCTATGGTCATGGTGGTCTCTTCATAGCAGTTGAACACAGACTAAGACAGTCCCACCTCAACACCCTCAACACTACCACATTAGGAACCAACTTCTTCCCAGCTCTTGAATAAACCTGCTGGGGACAGACCAGATCACTGACCCATCCTGTGGAGCCTGTAAAATGCACTGTCCATTCTGCTTTGTTTATATTTGCTGGCTTGATTACAGTCATTGTAAATGAAATTGGTCCAAAGACTCTGGTAAATTTACAATCACAATATGGGTATGAAGGCCACCATCAGGGATAAAAGAAGAGGGCAAAACTCCAAAGTTTAGGGGTTGCAATGTTCAACAATTGAAAATGGAGCAAAAAGGGCTGGTGAGATGGCTCAGTGGTTAAGAGCAATGACTGCTCTTCCAAAGGTCCTGAGTTCAATCCCAGCAACCACACAGTGGCTCACAACCATCCATAAAGAGTTCTGATGTGGTGTGTCTGAAGACAGCTACAGTGTACTTACATATAACAATAAATAAATCTCTAAAAAAAATTATAAAAGAAAATGGAGCAAAATAAAATATCAACAGACAAGGGCAGAGAAGAATGTCTGTATCCATAGAAACAAATACCACAATGTTTATAATTTGCTTTAAGGGGCTGGCGAGATGGCTCAGCAGGTAAGAGCACTGACTGCTCTTCCGAAGGTCCTGAGTTCGGATCCCAGCAACCACATGGTGGCTCACAACCACCCGTAATGAGATCTGATGCCATCTTCTGGTGCATCTGAAGACAGCTATAGTGAATTATGCCAGAGTGAGCAGGGCCGAAGCAAGTGGGGCCGGCAGAGGTCCTGAGTTCAATTCCCAGCAGCCACATACATGACGGCTCATGGCCATCTGTACAGCTACAGTGTACTCATACACATAAAATAAATAAAATAAATCTTTTAAAAAAAATAATTTGCTTTAAGGTCCTGGAACAACTGAAGAACTAAATGAAGCAAATACACCACCATCTAGGTGTGCTCATTCTGATTTTTAGGTAAGGGAGGGATCACACCAGTCTCCACTTGTGTGTTTAAAAAGTTCCATAGTTTAGAATTTTCTCTACATTCTGATTGTGTAGTCACAACACTAGCTGCACAGGAACATCTATATAGCTGCAGAATACGTGGGAACAGTCAAGTGACAACTGCCATGTTCTGCATTTATTTTTGTTGATTGAGATAGAGTTTTGATAAGTGGGCCTACCTGGCTTGACAATCATTATGTAGCCCAGTGTACCCTTGGACTCATGGCAATCCTTCTGCCTCAGCCTCTCAAATGCTGGGATGATAGGCATTGATAGCCTCACCTTTGTTGATAAAAACCCACTGACAAAGCCCTATTGGATAGTAGTCATGGCTGCTTTTTTAATGTTATAGTCCTTCAGCCTCTGAAGAAATTTCTCTCCATTCTGTAAGCCTACATCCTCTGGCTCTGTGATTACCGATGGAAGTCAGATCTCCAACAGATACTTATTGAGTGTGATTTGCCATACAAAGCCTGGCAAATGCTAATTACCAAACACTGCTGATCTGTTGAACTGTGGTTTCCTGTTAACATGCCATGCTGCCTTTGCTAGCATTCTTCTTTGTAACTAGGAATGGCTTCAGGACATGTGACGCTTTAATCCAACAAAGTGTCACAGAGATACGGGTTTATTATTATATCCATTGATTTGAATACATGTGGGGTTGGGCTCACTTTTAATACTTTACAAAAGAGAACTAACTCTGAAGGCACTGGCAACAAGACCACTAGATGTCGCTGCTGACAACATCAAAGGAAAAGCAAGCCCGTGTTACTGTTTTAAAGAATATTACCAAACTGAAGAATAAAAGGCAAAACCACTTATTGATACACCCTATAAAATACTAAGGCATAATATGAGCATGGTATCTTACACCTGTAATCCAAGCACTCTGGAGGCTGAGGCAGGAGAATTACCAGGGGTTTGAGGCCTCCTTGAGTTACAGTGTGAGACTCTATTAAAAACAAAACATTAGATGTAAAGTAAAAGAAAATCATGCTACAGTCCACAGACCCAGAGAGACTAAGTAACAAGGACTCAAGGGGGTCAGGAGGGAATGGAAGGATTTCCCTGGGAAGGGGAAATCCAATAGATTTCACAGGTCGACTGGGTGTGGGTGGGGCTGGGAACAGGAGAGGTGAGGGGGAGAAAATACTGGGAGAAATGACAGGAACTGGGGGACATTTTGGGGAGAAGTGGAAACCTCGTGCAATGTAATCTCCATGTAATCCACCAGAGTAACTTTAGCAAAGACTCCCAAGTAATGGGGAACACGGGGCCTGAACCAGCCATCGTCTATAACCAGGCAAGACCTCAAGTGGAGGGACTGGGAAACCAATCCAGCCATACAACCTCTGACCTTCAGTTTATTCTGCCTACAGAGTGTTCTGGGACTCTGAAGCCTAGCAGAATTATCATCAAGGAAACCAGAGGGACTTTCATCCAGCAACTGATGGGAGCAGATGCAAAGTCCCAGAGACAAACATTAGGCTGAGCACAGGAAGCCCTGTGACGAGGGAAGAGGAAGGATTGGAGGAGCCAGAGGGGTCAGGGACACCAAGAGAACACAACCCACAGATTCAGCTCACTAGGACTTATGGGGACTCACAAATATCAGCGAGCCTGATCTGACGAAGGTCCTCTGCATCTATGCTATGGCTGAGTAGCTTGGTGTTCTTGTGGGAATCCTAAGAGTGGGAGCTGGGGCTGTCCCTGCCTCTCTTGCCTACTTCCAGGGCCCCTTTCTTCTTACAGGGTTGTCTTGTCCAGCTTTGATGTGATTGTATGTGCTTGGTCTCCTTGCAGAGTGTTATGCCACATTTGGTTGATGTCCCTGTAGGACTGCTCTTTTCTGAGAGGAGGCAGATGGTGGAAGGAGTAAATCTGAGAGGGAAGAGGTAGTGGTGGGGTCTCTGGGGGAAGGGGAAACTATAGTCAGGACGTAGTATAGGAGAAAAAACAAAGCAAAACAGAAAACAAACAAACAAACAAAAAACAAAAACTCAAACTCAGAGGGGCAGTTTCAGATTAGTGTCCATGAGAATAGCCAAGGCTACAGACACAAGAACAGTTAACTACTACTTAAGTCTTCCTATGAAAGTGACATCAACTCACTGGCCAAGAGAGTAACAAGGCCATGACACGATCTTTGAAGTGGAAGGAACTACCTGTTCATTTTTAGATCTCTGTTCCTTGAAGTTAGAAATCTGTCTGAATCACAAACCAGCACATACTCACCATACCTCCACAGACCCATGCACATCCTATGAAGATTTCATACACATTTATACACAGACTGCATGTATACAGCCCTGCTGCTGGAAGACAGCTCAGTCAGGTGACCAAACCACATATATGACTCAGCCTCATGTGCAGCAGGCTGTACATCTCCTTGATTCTCACCCACAGATGAAATGCCTAACAATGCTTTGTTTTTCAGAACAAATACACATTCCACCACTGAGGACGGGTGACTGACCGAAAGCAACGTTCAAAAATAACAACACTTTTACTATGTGAAATACATTTGATATTTTCTTTTTAATGTGGTCTTTATTTTTAAAATGACATTATCACGGGGAAAAAGAGATGAGAAACCCAATTTTACTCTGATCTTAATAGCCTCTGAACTTCCTACTGGCCAGAGAACAAACACCATTTCTACTGGGGACTGGGGCCTCCTTGGTCCATCACGAGGGGATGAGAGGCCAAAGGTGGTGGTTTCTTCCTCCTCTTCTACCCCCCTCCCCTTCTTAATACAATCTTACCATATAGTCCTAGCCAGTAATATGCTATGTAAATCTCAGTGGCCTCCAACTCAGAGATCCATTAGCTCTGCCTACTGAGTGCTAGAAGACTCTCCTTTTTTTTTAACTGAAAAAAAAAATGTTTTTCATACAACATATTCTAATCATGCTTTTCCCCTCTTCTGACAACTCCCTCCCCAACTCCATGCCCTATCTCTCAATATATTTGTCAACTTTAGTTTCTGTTTTCACATATTGAGTTCATGTTTGTTGGGAACCTTCAATGACTTACAATCCACCATGAACAAGAGGAGGGGCAAACATGGAGAAGCAACCACTAAAAGCTCCTATTGAGTCAGGCCTTGTGGCACGAGCTAGTTAGTAGTCACAACTACTAAGGAAGAAAACACAGGAAGATGAAGAGTTCAAGACCTGCCTGGACAACAAAATGAGGTCAAGATCAACTCTGGCAACCCTGTCTCAAAGAGGCTGAAAAACAGCTTGCTTAGCATGTGTAAGACCCTTAGTTCAATTCCTAG
>NW_022196914.1:51390535-51395114 GCF_008632895.1 Mastomys coucha
AAAAAAAAAAAAAGAACAAAACCCCAAACTAAACCTAAAGTAGTCCTGAGCTGGTAGGTTAACCATCCCAGAGCTTGTTTTGCAAAGGGTTTTTTCAGATAAATACATTCTTCAGAACACACACACACACACATATGTATACGGGCGCGCACACACACACACACACACACACAAGAACACAAGAACACAGGCTTGGGAAATGATTTGCTGAGAAACCTTTGTTCATATTAGAGGGTGAAGGGAAATCTCCCTTGCAGAAGCTGCAAAGATGCGAAGTGGTAAACAGTAAAGTGCCCAGCCGGCACAGGCACAAGCTCTGGTACTAGCAGGGATACTTGCAGATCAGCATTTTAAATGGATTCTAGCTTGTCTCATAGTTTAACTCCTTTCCACTTCTGCTTGTTCTGAGAGTTCAGACCTCACCTTGCAGAGGTAGCCTGGGTAGTTCCCCAGAGGAGCATTACCTTGCCTAGCAGAGATCCCACTTTCATGGGGCCTCCTCTGCCCATAGGGGACAGTTTGTCTTGCTGTGACAAGACAGCTGAGATTAATGTATAAGGGAAAGGGTTTATTTTGACTCATTGCTCAAGAACTGTCAGCTGCACTTGACTAAACTTAACCTCTGACAGAAAGCAGGAAAGCAGGTAGATGCAAGGAACAGTAGAGGGGACAAACGGCTAACCTGTGGTCTTAGGTGTTGTCCTGTTACTGGGAGGAGACACTGTCTTGTTAGGTCACGCCAATGCAACAAGGACACACGTCCTGATCCTTCCAAATAATGCATTCCCTGTGCGCCTCTGGAGGCAGCTTTCATCCAAACCACCACATTCCTCTCCCTGGCCCCCATAGATTCATAGGCATATCATAAGGCAAAGAAGCATTCAGTCCAAAGTGCCAACCCTGTTTAAAAGTCCAGCGTCTCCTCTGAGACTCTTGGCAATCTCTGAAGTGTAATCCCCTACAAAACCAAAATAAAAAAGCAGATCACACAGTTCCAATACATAATGGCACGGGATACATATTACTGTTTCCAAAGGAGGAGAGGGACATAATAAGGAAATACTGAACAAAGCAAGACCAAACTCTGTATCACTCCTCAGGTCTCTAACTGCTTTCAGCTTTGTTGAATGCAACACACTTCTTTCTCTTGGGCTGGTTCCATTCCTTGTTAGCAGCTTTCCTGGGCAGGCATTCTAAGACTCTGGCATCTCCAACATCTTGTGGTCTCCAAGGCAAACCAGGCTTCACCAGGATAGCTTCATGAAAAAGCCTCTCTGGGTCTCCATGTAGGGACACCCATGCCGCATGCCTGGCCTCAGCAGTTTTTCCTGGACACAGAGGGAGATTCCATAACACCTTTCTTGTATCCTTGACTCTAATGCCAGAACCACGTGGGTGAAGCTGCCAACTCCTGCTGTTGGTTCAGGCTGGAACATGCCCCATTCGTTAAGATGCATTTTCACCAGCTTTGTTTTTGTTTTGTTTTGTTTTGGTTGTCCTGGGACTCAATCTGCATACCAGGCTGAGCTCAAACTCAGAAATCCTCCCGCCTCTGCCTTTGAGTGCTTAGATTAAAGGCTCTGGCCACCTCATCAAGCTCTAAGCTTGCTTTAGTTCCTTTTCATAACTTAGAAGGTTAGCTAGGTAGAGTCTTGCCCTGAGGTCACCGCTCCCTTTAGCACTAGGGTTCTTTCAGTTTTGTCAATCCATTTATCTCCTTAACACAGGATTTGTGAGTGCTAAAGTTATGTTCTAAGTTTTAATTACTGTGCTGAAGAGATCTATACAACATAACTGTCTCTAACCTGCAAGTCCCACTTGTCCAAGGACAGACAAACTTGTAAGAGCCGCTTGCCTAAGGACAGATAAGTTCCTGGAATGCTGGGGGCTGTTCATGTAAGACAACAAGACCTGTGTTTCAACTTTTGTAAACAAGGTTGGTTGCCCACCCATCTCCAGTGACATACCTCCTCCAAGAAGGCCACACCTTCTAATCCTTCCTAAAGAGTTTACCAACTAGGGAACAAGAATTCAAATATATGAGCCTTTGGGGGCCATTCTCATTCAAACCACCATATTCGATTTCTAACAACCAGCACCCACCAGAACTTGATTTAGTTCTTTGAGATCTGAATCAGACCCACTTGACAATCGGTTTTCCTCTTAAACAGCCTACCATTTCTCAATACTACTAGGAATTAAGTTTCGACAACAGTTTCAAAGGTGATGAGCCCTATTCAAACCATAGCAGCCGTCTTGTTGAAAAAAAAAATCTGTGTTCTTATGATTCTTATACAGACAAGCCAACTTATAGTAGTGCAGCTATTTTTTTTTTTTTTTTTTTTTTTTTTTTTTTTTTTTTTTTTTACTTTCCGTCAGTGTGAAAGTGATACACAGGCAGCAGAAACCATACTCTGAATTTTTGATCCTCTTCTGAGCTAGTGATCTGCAGTACTTTCTTGTGATAGTAAGCATTGACAACAAGCTGATACGAGTGTGAAACTAAAAAACCAAAGCTTTTGACACTGCAGAAAGTAAGAGACTTTGGAACACTCAACCCTAAATGAGATCCTTCATCAGACTTCTTCTGTAAAGGCTCAAGGAGCTATGCAGAAGAGGAAGAGGGGAAGGAGTAAGAGGAGGAGGAGGAGGAGGAGGAAGAGGAGGAGGAGGAAGAGGAAGAGGAGGAGCAAGGGGAGGAAGGAGAGTAGGAGGAGGAGAAGGAGGAGGAGGAGGAGCAAGGGGAGGAAGGAAAGGAGGAGGAGGAGGAAGAGAAGAAAGAGGAGGAGCAAGGGGAGGAAGGAGAGTAGGAGGAGGAGAAGGAGGAGGAGGAGGAAGAGGAAGAGCAAGGGGAGGAAGGAAAGGAGGAGGAGGAGGAAGAGAAGAAAGAGGAGGAGCAAGGGGAGGAAGGAGAGGAGGAAGAGGAGAAGGAGGAAGAGGAGGAGGAGGGAAAACTGGGAGAGTCAGAGATGATGGGTGACTTCAGGGAAAGAGTGTCTTCTGGACACAACAGGACAGTTGCATGGATGAACTCAGACTGTGGCACTATGCACAGGGCCTGCACAGGTACAAGCCAGATGAGGTCCTAGCACTGGGAGGAAGAAGTGAACACAGGACACCACCTCTAAGCAAGAACCTATCTGCAACTGATAGCCACTGGCAAAGGGAAAATCAATTTTCTCCAGTGGAGTCTCATTAGGCATATTAACTACATGTCAGGGGTAGACCCAATATACAGGAGTACCTGGCTGACAAAAACAAACTCAATGGCATCTTTGTAGATTTCTTTTGTTTTGTTTGGGTTTCTTGTTTTTGATAAAAGCAGTGCTCTACAGTATTGTGTTTGTTATCATGCTTTTGTGGATATCATGTTTTGTGTGTTCACATCCCACAACATTTACAAAATGCTAGATGCCTGTACATGTGGGACATTCAGCACTTTTATTATATCATATGCTTTTTATAAGGTAGTTTTGCCTAACTCCAGGCTAATGCACGTGTTCTGAGCATATTTAAAGCCAGTTAAAGCTTTAAAGAGTAAGGTAGCTCAGAGGGTAAAGGCACACACGGCCAAGCCTGATGACCTGAGTTTGATCCCTAGGACACACAGTGGAAGGAGAGTACCCAGTCTCACAAGCTGTCCCTCCATCTCCACACGTGTTCTGTGGCAAGTGCCCTATCCTGTGCTTATAAACAGACAAAACAAATAAAAGTTAAAAAATAAAATGGGTTAGCTAGACTACAATGCTCAATAGGTTAGATTTATTAAACACATCCTTAGCTTACAGTATTATCAGCTTACAATCAGTTTATCAGGTTATGATGGAACCCTGTGTTGAAAAACACCAGGAAGCAAGTCTGTCATTTAGAGAACTGACAGGGCTTGCTGGGACTAATGGAACACAAATCGATGCTATGGTAAAGGTTAATCCAAAGCAGAGGTTTCGCAGGGTGTATGGCTGCCAAGGTCACCCCAGGCAGGATGTTCCAGAAGGTGGCTCTGGCATTTGTAGGTATATGCCATCCTCAGGTGATTCTGCAGGACACACTTCATGGAAGGAACTATAACAATTATATTTTCCACTTCCTTTCATCTTCTAGAAAACAAAAATCTAAAATAAAGCAACCTGTTATTCCTCCAGATAAGTTTTGTCTTGATGCCTTGCTGGCTATGAAACATATTATGGAATAAATTACCAATAGTCAATTATGCAGCAGGTGAATATTTAATTAGTATTTGTATACACTTTTCAATAATTGTGCGTTAATGACTTCATATAGTTCTCACAGCAACATTATGAGACAGCTTATTATTCTCATATTAAAGAGAACATTGTAGGGCTATGAAGAAAAGCCTGCAGTGATGCAGCCAAGCAGTCATGGATCTTGCAGGAAGAAGGAAAATGATTGTGTTATTTTTATCAAAAAAAAAAAGCATTTGTAATGCTTGAATGTTTTCTATAGCTATTTAAAAAAACCTGTAGTTACCATTCCATACTTGGCTTGTAAAACACATTATGATATTAAAATGATTAGCTATTCTTTATTCTGCATTTTTTTTTTTTTTTTTTTTTTTTTT
>NW_022196914.1:51395124-51411588 GCF_008632895.1 Mastomys coucha
CGAACTCAGAAATCCGCCTGCCTCTGCCTCCCAAGTGTTGGGATTAAAGGCGTGTGCCACCACCGCCCCTGCATCTAATTTTTTATGTGTGTTAATACACACACACACACACACACACACACACACACACACACTTTTTTGGTAAGTGATAGAGATAAGCTATTGCTCTGGAGTTTGACTGTGGGAGAATAATTTAAGATGGGTCATATTTAAACATTACTTTTCAGAAGCAGGCAAGTTCTACATTTTAATTTTCACACATCGTACACTAAAGCGAGCACACGAATACACTTCCCCATCAATCTCCACAACAGAAGAACTGTGCGAGCCCTGATGACATCAGAAGTGACACCATCACTGAACTAGGTTCATTCTTGCTATTTACAGTGATCTGAATCTGTAATTGTCTCTTCCACACAGCCACTATTCCAAGCAGGTTTCTGCAGCTGTCTTCTTTCCAAGGGAAGAAATCCGCATCAAATCTTGGTGACGTGAGATACTGCAGGCCCATTTCCATGAAAACCAAGGCTTGCCAGGTACAGCTCTTGGTGCTTTTCATGCTGCAGTTTCTAGGATCAGCAGATCTAAAAACAAGAAGAAAACAAAAGCAAAGAGAATTAAAAAAAAAAAGCAGTAAAGTCTTATTTCAAGGATAGTGGCCATAAAATAAAACCACCCACTCCTGCAGTTGTGGGGATGCTCTCTGAAACAAAATAAAATCCTTCCCAGATAGCAGGATAGGTCACTGTTGGAACACAAGTGAACAAGCCAGGGCCCGGCCTAATAAAGACAATGCAAACTGACCCCAGACCTGAGGTGTAGGCCAAGGAAGGCTAAGAGAGACACCATCAGCTCTCACAACGAAGAATGAAACCCAGGCTTTTCTCTTTACCTTGCTTGTTAACAAATCACTCCAATTGTGACGTTGCTTTAGCATAGCTCAGAGGTAAATTCAGACCAACAACTGGCCCCACGATGCTCAGCCACGATGTGATGTAGTTGACATTTCTAGGAAACAAGTAAGGTATATGTAATACAAATGTTCCATCATAGTTTCTGAGGGCAAGCCAGTGAGTGGCCAAATGGAAGAGAAATGAGGCCTTTCCCTGGGCCTTGCCTGGGTGCCAGCCACTCGGGGGGGGAGTATGTTGGATTTGTGATATGTGAAGATCTCTCACCAAGGTAGTTAAATTGGAAAACAGAACTGGGGCCTCTGATTCCTCATGATGGCCCCATATTTCCATTTTAATTTATAACATTTGTTGAGCCAGTAGTTAAAATCCTGGTGCTTCCTCTATTCAAATCCCAGTCCTATCCCAATCTAGTTTCCTGACTTGGATGGAGCTGCTTAACTCCTCTGTGCTTTAGCTTTTTTCTATAAAAATTAAATAAAAGTTATTGGGATGTTACAAAAGCCCAGTGTGTTCATATATCTAAGCTCAGAACACCTAGCACACAGACAAAATCAATGTGTTTACCATTATTATTAGAAAGAATATTTCTTATTTTAGCCTGGCTGTTAGAGTCAGATGAAAAGATTTACACTTTTAAAATCAGAGTAGAGTGCCATGATTCTTGATGGTGTTTCTTACCTATTGATTTTCTGTGAATTCTTTAGTACAGCAGTCATGAATTCATTTGTCTTGCAGGGATGTAGAACAAAAAATGGTTGCCCAAGTATTGGATGCTCCTGTAAAAATCCAAACTGTCACTGTGAACTAGTTGAAAAACATTAAATAATCTGGTTTCCTTTTTGTCACTTAAAATCTGTACACCATTTCTCTCTTTTCCCCAAACCATGTACATGTGTGTATATGTATGTGTATGTGTGCATGCATATGTGTGCATGCATGTGCGTGTTTGCATATAAGCATATGCGCATATGTACACATGTGGAGATCTGAGGACAACTTGCAGGAGTCATTCCTCTCCTTTTACCATGTGGGTCCTGGGGCTTGATGTCATGTCATCCAGCTTGGTTGTAAGTGCCTTTTGCCACTGTGGTGGTGTGAATGAGAATAGGTCCTTTAGGCTCCTATATTTGAATGCTTAATCATCAAGGAATGGCACTGTTTAAGAAGAATTATGAAGGCTAGAGAGATGGCTCAGTGGTTAAGAGCACCAACTGCTCTTCCAGAGTCTTGAGTTCAATTCCCAGCAACCACATGGTGGCTCACAACCATCTGTAATGGGATCCAACACCCTAGTCTGATGTGTCTGAGGACATCTGCAGTGTACTCATATAAATAAGATAAATGAATAAAACTTAAAAAAAGAAGGATTATGAGGTGTGGCCTTGTTAGAGATCTCCTGCATGCATGCCACCATGCTCCCCACCATGATGAGGATAAGAGACTAAACCCCTGAAACTGTAAGCAAGTCCCCAGTTAAATGCTTTCTTTGATAAGAGTTTCTGGGCTCAAGGTGCCTCTTCACAGCAATAGAACACCACTAAGCCAGATCACCAGCTCTGTTCTTTTAAGGTAAACATCTAACTTAGATTCCAAGTCACCGATTAACATTAAGGATGACTTTCTACTTTGAAATACAATTATAATCCAAACATGACAAAGTGAAAAAAAAAAAACACTATTTCTAGGTGTGGTGTGGCTCAGCCCTTAGCACACACCTTTAATCCCTCTGCATGGAATACTGACATGACCTCAGTACATACCTTTAATTCCAAAAAAACGTAAGTAAAGTTAGTTTGTAGAAAGAAGCACCCCTGTTTGAAAATGACATCTGAGTAGCAGACAAAATGATGAATCAGAGAAAGATTTGACAGAATAGGATATGCGCAACTCTCACAAGAAGAGAGAAGAAAGGGAAGCTACTTGAGGGAGCAGCACACACAGAGAGAAAGAAGGCAATTTTACCAGGACAGTAATAGACAGACAGGTTACAGAGAGACAAGAAACTAGACATAGAATTAGAAGACAGAATGAACCAGAGAATTCAAAGGAGCTACAAAATTAGTATGAAGCCAAGCAGATCACTTAGTCAGTGGCCAAGAGAGAAGTTATATTGAATCAGTGAGGTTGGAGTGGACTTTGAGCTAGAACAGCTGAGTTGAACCAGCCAGCCAGAGTTCAGAAAGAACAAGAAAGGGTGAGCTTGCTTATTCAGTCTCAGAGACTGAAAACATTCTAGGCCTAGATAAGATTGTATGGAGGCTAGAAGCTTCCAGGACTAGGGCTAGGCTAGCAGATAGAGGCAGTAAGTCTCCGAGATGACAATTATATCAGGAGAATAACAGATAATTTTACAGGAGCTACTCACTGATTCACTATTGAGCACAATAGGACACACATGCCATTCACACACTATAAATTAGATAAAGTTCCTTGGCTCTGTCTCAGTGAGCCAGCGTTTCTATTTGGCTTATAATTATTTTAATTTTTCTTCAGTGATGCACAGGAAGACCAGTAACTTGAAAGTCAGAACAAGGCATTTCCCATACCTCCTGATTAGTAGCTGAGGAGCCAAAGTCATTTGCATATTTAAGCTTCACTTTGGTTAGTGTGCTAACTGCCTCAGTATGCTACCTTCCTCCCAGTGTCTGTGGGCACAACAGTGTGTGGAAAGGAATGATCTGCCTGGTTTCTCTCTCCTCTGACTTCTCTCTCTCCCTCCCCTTTGTCTCTCAAATGTACACGGCTGTTTCTATAACTGAAATCCCCTATGGTGTAATTCCATATTCTCTATAGGGGAATGATTAGCTACAGATTCTCATTCTTCCACCAGTTTATGGACATAAACAATGGGAAGTCTTGGGAGAAGCAGAAGCAGATGCAGAAGAAGTAGAAACAGATGCAGAAGTAGAAGCAGATGCAGAAGAAGCAGAAGAGGAGGAGGAGAAGAGGAAGAAGGAAAAATAGAAGAAGAGGAGGAATAGCAGGAAGAAGAAATCTCAAAGTTGGATTAGAAAGGATAGGATAAGCAGAGGAGCTGGGGAGGACGCTGAAAATACATTTATGAAATTCTTTTTTTGTTTGTGTTTTCAAGACAGATTTTATCTGTGTAGCCCTGGCTGTCCTGGAACTCACTGTGTAGATGAGGCTGGCCTCAAACTCAAGAGATTCACCTGCCTCTGCCTCCCAAGTGCTGGAACTAAAGGTGTGCATCGTGACACCTGGCTCATTTATGAAATTCTTAAAGAATTAATAAAAATATTACAAAAAAGGGAAAGAAATAACAGTGGAGGGGAGCAGACCCTCAAGTGGGAGAAACTGGTCAGCAACTCCTCTCCTCTCAAAGAACAAACCTGAATGAAACTGTCAAATGCCAGTTCTATGCAAACTATTTCCAGGGACTAGGAATCAACAACCAAGGAAGACAAAATTTTTGAGAAGTATAGTTTATGATAAGCTCAAGGATTTCAAATTAGAAACAGGAAATCTTGCAGCTTTCTTGCTTAGAAATACTTCCTATCACTTGTAACTAGACCCTGGCTCCCCTCACTGGTGGCTTTGCCAGAGCCCACCCTCTGGCCATAAGAAGCAGCAGCTGTGCTGCCAGAGGGGCTGGGATGACCCTGGCCACTGTTGAGAAGCACTGTCAATACCAGTCACAAAACCAGATCTAAAGAAGGAGCTCTCCAGCTCTGGGGCCAGAGGCTGCAGTTCCAGAGGAGGCAAGCAGCTGGTAAGTCAGACACTGTAACACAGAGACCCTGAAGTGGAGGCAGTTACAGGAGCGAATGGGACGGGGGTTCTGCAGGCATCTCTGGTTGACAGAAGGACACAAGGCCTGCCAGGAAATGAAAGCCAAGATTGACTTGAATGGGATCTTAAGTCTGAGGGTACTTCACCCATATATTAACCAGTGGCAAAAAAAGGGATGTTGTATGTCAGAGTCTATGGGCTTAATGTACTGAACACAACCTCTGTCAACCTGTAAACTATACAGACATAGCTGTGTCACTCTGAGGAAGGCAGGCAAAACTGTCTTAAATGAAAATAAAAAGCCAGACACAGGATAGACTACGAGTATAATTTTACCCTTTTGGGAGACTGAGGTAGGAGGATCATGACACCCATCAGTAGCACAGTAAGACTCCAAACAAACCAAAACCAACAGCAAAAACAAAATTAAAAAGAAAAGTAACAGACATATCGGTGGCTATACTCATAGGGGAGACCAATTCTGAAGATAAATCCCAGGAGAGTTAGTAAACCAAACAGAAATAACAGAAACAATAGCAAAAAGCCCGCCCACAGAGGAAGCTATCAGAATCCAGGATTGTTGTAATATGCTGTCCAAAGTATCCAGTTTTCAAAGAAATTTTTGACATACATGAAGAAACCACATAGGGTGATTCATTTAAAAATAAAAATGAACTGAGTGGGCCAAGTCATTAAATTTGCAAAGAATTTGAACCAGCTATACAGTTATGTCCACAGACTTAAAATATATTTACAGAATTAAGTGGGAAAGTGATGGTAATGACTCTGCGAACAGTGGTGTCATTAAAGGTAAATAAAGCCCAGGAGGAAACCTACAGAAATGTTGAGCTCACTGTACAATGTCTGGCAGAGATGTACTATGTAAGTTCATCCATGGATGTGAGACTGCAGGAGAAAGAATCAGTGGATCTGAAGACATGCTAAAAGAAATATTCACTTTGAAAAAGAGGAGAAAAACTGTGTAGAAAATGAGCCCCAAACACAGGGTGGACAGACTCGACTGCATCAACATACATGTATGAATCTGAAGAGAGGGGAAAGGAGTACACTAAATATTCAAAAAGAGATTAGCTGAAAACTCATACACTTTGGTGACAGGTCTAACAGTAGACATTTCACAGTCAAATGACTGAGTCCAAAACCAAGAAAATCTTAACCATTTAAACAGGAACTACAACTACAGAGGAAAACGTCACCAACAGAACACAAGAGATAGTAGAGAAAGTCTCAGGCATTGAAGATATGATAGAAGAAACTAATACATTATTCAAAGAAAACGTTAAACCCAAAAACCTCTTGACACAAAATATCCAGGAAATCTGGGACAGGAAGAAAAGGCCAAAGCTAAGAATAATAGGAATAGAAGAAAGAGAAGAAACCTAGGTCAAAGTTCCAGAAAATGTCTTCAGAGTCATAGAAGAAAACTTTCCTTACCTAAAGAAGGATATGACTATAAAGGTGCAAGAAGCAAGAAGTCCACCATGTAGATTGGACTAGAAAAGACACCACCCAGCACATAATAATCAAAACGCTAAATATATAAAACAAAGAAAGAAAAAGCTGCAAGGGAAAAGGACCAACATATAAAGGCAGAAATATTAGACTCACACCTGACTTCTCAATGGAGACTCTAAAAGTCAGAAGAGCCTGGGCAGATGTGCTATAGACTTTAAAAGACCACAGATTCCAGTCTAGACTAGTATACCCAGCAAAGCTTTCAATCATATAGATAGAGAAAACAAGATATTCCATGATAAAGTCAAATGTAAACAATATCTATCTACAAATCCAGCTTTACAGTAGACACTATAAGAAAAACTCTATCTCAAAGAGGTTAACTACACCCTTGAAAATACAGGAAATAAATAATCTCACACTAGCAAAACTAAAAGAAGGGAAGCATACCACCACCATCACCACCACCACCACCATCACCATCACCATCATCACCATCACCACCATCACCACCATCACCACTACCACCACCATCACCATCACCACCATCACCATCACCACCATCACCACCATCACCACCACCACCACCACCACCATCACCATCACCACCATCACCACCATCACCACTACCACCACCATCACCATCACCACCATCACCACCATCACCACCACCACCACCACCACCATCACCATCACCACCATCACTACCATCACCACCATCACCACCACCACCATCACCACTACCACCACCACCATCACCACCATCACCATCACCACTACCACCACCATCACCATCACCACCATCACCATCACCACCACCACCATCACTACCATCACCATCACCACCATCACCACCATCTCCATCACCACCACCACCATCACCACCACCACCATCACCATCACCACCATCACCACCATCTCCACCATCATCATCACCACCATCACCATCACCACCAAGAGCAAATAACAATAATCAACAATCATTGGCCATTGATATCTATCAATATCAATAGTCTCAATTCCTGAATAAAAAGACACAGACTAACAGGATGGATCTGAAAACAGGATCCATCCTTCTGCTACATACAAGAAACACACTTCAACATCAACATTACCTCAGGGTGAAGGGCTGGAAAAAGATATTCCAAGTGACTGGATCAAAGCAGAAAGCTAGTATAGCCATTCTAATGTTTCTTTCTTTCTTTCTTTCTTTCTTTCTTTCTTTCTTTCTTTCTTTCTTTCTTTCTTTCTCTCTTCCTTCCTTTCTCTTTCTTTTTTTTTTAAGAGATTTGAAACCAAAATTAATAAAAAGAAATGGTGAAGGACACTACATACTCAACAAAGAAAAAACTTGGCAAGGGGACATTTTAATTCTTAACATCTATGCACCAAACGAAAGGGTAACCAAGGCCATAAAAAGAAACACTATAATAGTTAAAATCACATATTGACCTCCACACACTGATTTGGGGAGACTACAATACCCCACTCTTACCAATGGACAGGTCATCCAGATAAAAACTAAACAGAGAGCTACAGACATTATAAACCAAATAGACCAAACAGATATTTGGAAAACATTTCACCCAAACACATAAAAATACACCTTTCTCTTAGCACCTCATGAAATTTTCTCCAAAATTGGCCACTTACTTGGAAACAAATAAGTCTCAACAGATAGGAAAAGATAGAAATAACTATCAGATATTATCCTATCAGAATACAGAGATTAAAGCTGGATATCAACAAGAGAAAGCTTATAATTCCATAGAAACTGAACACCTCTCTACTGAATCAAACATAGGCAAAGACAGAAATAAAGCAAGACATCAAAGCCTTTGTGGAAATCAGTGAAAATGAACACATAGCATACTCAAGACACAATGAAAGAAGGCTAAGAAGGAAGTTTATAGCACTAAGAGCTAACAAAAAAGGGCTGGCAAGATGAGCACTGACTGCTCTTCCGAAGGTCCTAAGTTTGGATCCTAACAACCACATGGTGGCTCACAACCATCCGTAAAGAGATCTGACGCCCTCGTCTGGTGCATTTGAAGACAGTTACAGTGTAGTACGCCGGAGCAAGCGGGGCTGTCCAGAGTTCAATTCCCAGTATCCACATGATGGCTCACGGCCATCTGTACAGCTACAGTGTACTCATACACATAAAATAAATAAATAAATCTTTTAAAAAAAAGAGCTAACAAAAACATTGAAGAGATCTCATACTAGCAACTTAACAGCACACCTAGAAGCTCTAGAACAAAAAAGAAGTAAGCACACCAAAGTAAATGGCAAGAAATAATCAAACTGAAAGCTGAAACCAGTAAAATAGAAACAAAGAGAACAACACTAAGAATCAATGAAACAAAGGGTTGATTCTTTGAGAAAAATCAACAAGATAGACAAATCCTTATCCACAGAAAGAATATCCAAATTAACAAAATCAGAAATGAAATGGAAGTCATAACAGACACCAAGGAAATCCAGGGAATTATAAGGACATATTTAAAAAAAAAAACTTGTTCTCCACCAGTTGGAAAGTCTAAGAGAAATAGATAATTTTATCACTTACCTAAGTTAAGTCAAGATTAGAAAAACAATTTAAATAGACCCATGACAGCTAAGGAAATAGAATCAGTCATTAAAAAATCTCCCAACCAAAAAAAGCTCCTGGCCAGATGGATTTAGGGCAGAATTCTATCAGACTTTCAAATAACAGTTAACACCAATACTCCTCAAATTATTTCACAAAACAGAAGGAATATTGTCCAGTTCATTTTATGAGGTCACATATACCTTGAAACCCAAATCACATAATCAACAAAAAGTGAAGTATAGATCAATTTCCCTTATGAACGTAGATGCAAAAATACTCATTAAAATACTGGCAAACTGAATCCAAGAGCACATCAAAAAGATCATCCAACATAATCAAGTAGGCTTCATCTCAGAGAGGCAGGGATGGCTCAATATAAGAAAATCAGTAAATGTAATCACCATATAAATAAACTTAAAGAAAGAAGTTACATGATCATTTCATTAGAAAAGGCCTTTGACAAAATCCAGCACCACTTCAAGATAAAAGTCCTGAAGAGATTAGGGATATGAGGGACATGTCTTGTATACCTAAAACAATGAAAGCAATTTACAGCAAGCCTATAGCCAATATCAAATTAAATGGAGAGAAACTCAAAGAAATTCCACAAAAATCAGGAACAAGACAAGGTTGTTCACATTCTCTTTTTTGTTTTTGTTTGTTTTTTTGAGACAGGGTTTCTCTGTGTAGCCATGGCTATCCTGGAACTCACTCTGTAGACAAGGCTGGCCTCGAACTCAGAAATCCGCCTGCCTCTGCCTCCCAAGTGCTGGGATTAAAGGCGTGCGCCACCACCACCGAGGTTGTTCACTTTCTCCATACCTATTTAATATATTTCTTGAAGTTTTAACTAGAGCAATAAGACAACGGAAGGAAATCAAAAGAATACAAATTGAAAAGGAAGAAGTCAAAGTATAGTTATTTGCATATGAGATAACAGTATACATAAGTGATCCTAAAAATCCCACTGGGGAACTCCTACAGATGATAAACACTTTCAGTAGAGTGGCTGAATACAAGATTAACTCAAATAAAAAATCAGCAACCCTCCTATACACAAATAAAAAGTAGATTGAAAAAGAAATCAGGAAAACAACACCTTTCACAGTAGCCACCAATAATGTAAAATATCTTGACTAAACTTCACTTCTTTGAAGAAAGGTATTGAAGAGGATATCAGAAGATAGAAAGATCTTCCACGGTCATGGTTTTAATATTAACATAATAAAAATGACCATCCTACTAAAAGAATCTGATTACAGATTCAATGTAATCACAATTTGAACAATTCTTTACAGAGCTTGAAAGGACAAATATCAACTTCGTGGGGAAAACCAAAATCCAGGTTAGCTAAAACGAATCTGAACAATAAACTGCTGAAAGCATGCCAAACCCTGTCTTCACACTATATTACATAGCAATAGTAGTCAAAACCATACGGTATTGGCATTAAAACAGACACATTGATTAGTGGAATCAAATTGAAGTCCTAGGCATAAATCCAAAATAAGGAAGCCAGAAATACACCATGGAAAAATTACAGTATCTGTAACAAATGGTGCTAGTTAAACTGGATGTCTATATATAGAAGAATACAAATAGATCTATATATATCACCTGCACAAACCTCAAGTCCAAGTGTATCAAAGACCTCAACATAAAACTAGATACACTGAACCTAATCGAAGACAAAGTGGAGAACTGCCTTGGGTGCACTGGCACAGGAGACAACTTTCTGAAGAGAACACTGATAGCACAGGCACTAAGATCAACAATTTATAAATGGGACCTCTTGAAACTGAAAAGCTTCTATAACGCAAAGTGGACAATACAACAAACCACAGAATGGGAAAAGATTTTTAACAACTCCACATCTGATCAAGGACTAATACCCAAAATATAAAAAGAACTCAATAATCTAGAAATAAAAAGAAACCAAATATCCAATTAAAAATGAGGAACAAATCTAAACATAATTCTTAATAGAGGAACCTCAACTGACCAAGAGACATTTAAAAATATGTTCAACATCCTCTGCCATCAGGGAAATGAAAACCAAAACCACTTTGAGATTCCATCTTACGCCTGTCAGAATGGCTAAGATAAATAATACAAGTGACATGAGATGTGCAGATGTGGATCAAGGGGAACACTCCTCCATAAACTTGTATAGCCACTCTGGAAATCAATATGGCAGTTCCTCAGAAAGTTGGGAACCAATCTTCTTCAAGATCCAGCTATACTACTCTTGGGCCTATACCCAAAGGACACTCCATGCTATCACAAAGACACTTGCTCAACCATGTTCATTGTGGCTTTATTATAGCGAGAAACTGGAAACAATCTAGATGTCCCTCAACAGAAGAATGAATAAACATAAATTGATACATTTGCACAATGAAATGTTACTCAGCTGTTAAAAAAATAACATCATGAAATCTGCAGGGAAAACAACAAAAGTGATGCCAAACACTGGTGATTAATAGGGCTTCCAGGAGAGCACAGCCTACACAAAACCAGATATGAGCTGAGCTCTCAGCCCATCCTAGAGGATGCAGCTCTAAGAGGTGACTTGAAGCCTCATTGACTCCACCCACTCCTGAGACATTCCGGGGGACTTCAAGAAACAACCACTTCTTTCTAGTCCAGCTATTGACTGGTCTAGACTACCACCCAGCATGTGTACGGACTCATAGCAATAGCATGTATGACTACCAGCCCTGACTTGGATATCGCCAGCTGGCCCACTGCATGGGATGGAAAGAGAGGGGAGCTTGGCCTTATCCCACTATACTCCAGAATCAGAGTCAGCATCCCTAAACTCCTCAGATACTACCTCCTAATAAATGCTGTTCCATGAAGTCATTTCTTTCTCCTCTTTTATTTTATGTGAGCGAAAAGACTGTTAGGTCACAGATGCCTCCCCTATACAGGGAATAAGCCGTCCCTTAAATCCTATCTAGTACCTTCACAAAACTGCCAAGCTCCTCGAATGTAGCAGCCCCAAAAGAGAGTGATACAATAGAGTTAATTTCCTAAATTGCAGCCTTATATCCTGTCTAATATTATCACTAAGCTGCTAAAACTCAGAGACCCTACTCTCCTAGCTCAGACCTCTACCCTTCAGAGTCTGCAAATGTAAATGAGGTAACTCAGACCCAGAAAGATAAATATGGTATGTATTTACTTGTAAGTGGATATTAGCCATTAAGTAAATGATAACCAAGCTACAATCCATAGGCCCATGGAAGTTATGCAAAGGAGGAATCTAGGGGGAATTATATATAAAGGTCCCTTTAGGAAAGGGAAATATAATAGATTTTATGGGTGGATTAGGGATGGGTGGAGACAGGAATGGGAGGGATCTGGTTGGGGGGAAGATGGGATAGAGGGAGAGAGTATGGGGAAAGACTGCTGGAATTGGGGGGTGGTATTTGATGTTTGCGTGGAAACCTAGTGCAGTGAAAACTTCCTGGAATCCAGGAAGGTGATCCTAATGAGGAGTCTGTGTAATGGGGGATACAATCTCAACTGTCCATCTCCTGAAGTCAGGTAAGACTTCAGTGGTGAGAATGATTTGCAATCAATTGAGGTGTTGGCCAAGGAGGTCCCAAGGAAATCCCTGAACAACCCAGGATGATGCTAAGACAAAGGATTGCTCTCTGCAAACTGACAGTGGGGCCCCAGTGCTGATTACAACATTCACACAACTCATTAAACGTGGAGAAGTAGAGCTGGTGCCAATGTGGAATCTTCACTCCTATATTCTAGTCTCTCTGGTACGGGAAGGTACTCACAGGCTACCAAAATAGAACCATGGACACCAACCCAGCTATAAAACCTTAGACCTACATTCTGTCCTATGTGCAAAATATGCTAAGGCAATGGTGGCACAGAATTTGTGGGAGAAGCTAACCAACCAATGTTCGATTTGACTTAAGGCCACTCTATGGGAAGGAACGCATAACCAACACTACTTGGGTAACCAAGAACCACAGACTAAGTAGCCCAGTGACCTAGGGTCAAACAAACCACATATGACTGGTCAAAAAAAACAATAAAATGATTCCTAATGATATTCTGCTATACTCATAGACCAGTGCCTTATGCAGTCATCACCAAAGAGGCTTCCACTGGCAGTAGAAGGGAACAGATGCAGAGACCCCGAGAGAGTCTAGATTGGAGGTCTCTATCAAATCTCTGCCTTCAGAGCTCAGGGAATTCAGTGGAAGAGGAGGTAAAAAAAAAAATTTAAGAGTCAGAGGAGATGGAGGACACCAGAAGACCAAGCCTTCTGAAGCAATTAACCAAGCGCACAGAGACGGAAACAGCAAGCATAAGCTGTACATGGGTCTGCACCTGGTTTTTTGTGTATATATTCTAGCTATTCACTTAGTATTGTTATGGACTCATGACTATGAGAACAAGTGGGTCTCTGACTCTTGTGCCTGCCCTTAGGACTCCTGTCCCTGAAGGGTTGCCATATCCAACTCTCAGATGATAGTTTTTGTTTCATCTTATATTTTGTTTACTCCTGTTTGATTGTTATCTCTTAGAAACCTGTTCTTTTCTAATGAGAGACAGAAAGGGAGTGGATCTGGAGGAGAGGGGAGGTGGCATGGAACTGGGAAGAATAGAGGGAGGGAAAATTATGATTATGATATATCATTTGAGAAAAGAATCTATTTTTTTACTTATTCACTTTACATCCCATTCAATGCCCACCTCCTGGTCACCCTCCCCCACAATCTTTCTCCCATCCCTCCATCTTCTTCTCCTCTGAGTGGGTGGGTGGGGGCCCTGGGTATCTCCCCACATTGGTACTTCAAGTCTCTGTGAGGCTAGGCACATCCTCTCCCACTCAGGCTAGACAAGACAGCCCTGCTAGACGAACATATCCCACAGACAGGCAACAGCTTTTGGAATAGCCCCTACTCCAGTTGTTCAGAACCCACACGAAGACCAAGCTGCACATCTGCTATATATGGGTGGAGAGGCCTAGGTCCAGTCCATGTATGCTTTTTAGTTGGTGGTTCAGACTCCAAGAGCCCCAAGGGACCAGGTTAGTTGATTCTGTTGGACTTCCTGTGGAGTTCCTATCCCCTCAGGAGATAAGATTCTATTTTTAATAAAATAAAAAATGTTTTTAAAAAAGAGTAATGATCATCCAGGACTGACTAATTAGTCTGCAGAGCGACCCTTGTAATTTACACTACCTCTTTATTCAGCAAACCTACCTTCAAAAGTAAAGGTAGTACATATATGCTTCTGGGGTAACGGGCTGAGAATCACTTGCTTGCCAGAGCTGTCATATAATCTATAGTAAAGGAGGTCTTTTAGTAAGTAATATGAAAGGAAACATCAAATCCGCAAGAAAAAAAGAAGATAAAGAAAAGCATCCTCAGTGATGAAGCTAGGCAGCGTGGCACGTGCTTGTAACCCCACCACTATGGAGGCCACAGTGGAGGGAAAGGAATCTCAAGGCCAGCCTGGGCTACACCATCACACCCTGTCTCAAAATACAGAATATGATATTTTCTTCTCTTAATTTATTTAAATGGTATATAATTCTATAATAAAAGTTATGGCACTGTGCTGTTGGGCTATAACTTGTATGGATGTGGCAGAGACAGCAGCAGAATGGCGGAGAGAGGAGTGGCAGACTGCTCTGGAGTTACCATGTCAGACTCAAAGCAGGCCCCAGCGACACTGCTATCATTAGAATGTTAGGAAGGGGTTTGCTTGGGAGAGCATTTAGAGTCCAAAGATTTATTTGACTAGGAAACCCTTGAAGTATGTTGCTAACTATGAACATCTTCTAGCAATGTGCCAGAAATATCCTTAATTGATTACGTGGTTAAATGGTACGCGTTTCAACACCCAGTGCTTTCTAAACCATATTAGTTTTTCTTAGTTGGAGAAAATGAACCAGATCCTTAACCACTTTTAAAAGACAGAGTATTGATTTTTAAAATGCTGAAAGCAAGGCAGGTGGATTTCTGAGTTCAAGGCCAGCTTGGTCTACAGAGTGAGTTCTAGGATATCCAGTACTACACAGAGAAACCCTGTCTCGAAAAATCAAAAACCAAAAACCAAAAAAAAAAAAAAAAATCTGAAATCAAATTCTTATTTCCTTTATCCTAAATACCCAGGAACAGAAGGAAGCACCATAAGTTTGGAGGTTTGGGAATATTTTCAGATCTTTTACAAATTGAGCATTTCTCATATAAAATCCGACTCTACAATGCTCCAAAGTTTGAAACTTTTGTTGACGTTCAGAGTTTTAGGTTTCAAAGCATTTCCTACTTCAGACATTTGGGTCAGGAACACTGAGTATGTACACAGGATTGGGGAATACACAGCTCTGAATCATGAGGAAACCAGGAGCACTCACACTGTACAGAAAAATGTTACTTGTCTGATGTGATTTGAATGCATATGTTGTCTCATTTATTCTCATAGCAATAATTCTTCTTACGTAACTTTCAACTGATTTATGACTAAGTCAAAGCATTTTTGTAATTCAAAAATGTGGTTACTTCCATGGTTTTTTGTTTATTTGGTGTTTGGATTTTGGTGTTTGGAGACAGGATCTCATGTACCCTGGGCTAACTTCAAACTACACATGGAGCTGAGAATGACTGAGATTCCGAGTCTCTTGAATCAACCTCCAAAGTGCTGGTATTTTAGGCATGTGCTACCTGGGCTAACTCTCACATCCCCCCTCTACTGATCTCTCTGTGGCACAGAGCCTCATATAGTTCAGGCTGGTCTTGAACACATTACACAGTAGAGGATGACCCTGAACTCTTGGACTCTTCTACCTCTACTTCTCAAGTGCTGGGATTACAAACACGAACACCATACTAGCTCCTGGAGATCTTCTGTTTAAGAATTTAATTTTTTTTAATTATTTTTTTATTAAGTTTGTTTATTTTATGTGTATGTGTACACTGTAGCTGTGAGCCATCACATGTGTGGCTGGTGTTGAACTCAGGACCTCTGCCAGCCCACTCGCTCCATCGTAGTTTACTGCAGCTGTCTTGAGGGCGTCTGATCTCATTACAGGTGGTTGTGAGCCACCATGTGGTTGCTGGGATCCGAACTCAGGACCTTCAGAAGAGCAGTCAGTGTTCTTACCCGCTGAGCCATCTCGCCAGCCCCAAGAATTTAATTTTTAAAATTAGGTATTAAGTGTGTGTCTCTGTGTGTGTGGGTATATGCATGTGACTACAGGTGCCTGCAAGGGCCAAGGGCATTTGATCTCTTGGATCTGGAATTACAGAGGATTGTGAGCCACTATGTGGATGCTTGAAATCAAGTCTGGGTCTTCTGGAAGAGCAGTTAGTGCTCTTAGCCACTGAGCTATCTCTCCAGCTCTATTCATGGAGGTCATAATGATATCAAAGTCACAAAATTCAGCTTTTACAGTAATCTTGGCCAAATATTTTCAGATAATCGGATCCTCTAATAATACTAGCTATGGGCAGTAAGAGAACTGGGGTAGGAGATGCGAGAGCCACCTGAAGAACAAAGGAAATTCTTTACATTTGCAGACTCTGAAGGGTAGAGGTCTGAGCTAGGAGAGTAGGGTCTCTGAGTTTAGCAGCTTAGTGATAATATTAGACAGGATATAAGGCTGCAATTTAGGAAATTAACCCTATTGTATCACTCTCTTTTGGGGCTGCTACATTCGAGGAGCTTGGCAGTTTTGTGAAGGTACTAGAT
>NW_022196914.1:51412231-51418884 GCF_008632895.1 Mastomys coucha
GTTTTTCAAAGGTTTTGAAAGTCTTATTTACTATTTTTATTTTATGTGTGTAAGTGTTTTGCCTGCATGCATGTATGTGCACTGTGTGCACGCTCAGTGCCTGAGGGGACCAGAAGAGGGCATCAGCTCTCTTGGCACCAGAGCCTAGGACAGTTGTATGGATGCTGGGAAGCCTCCCCTGGTCCACTACAAGAACAAATGCTCTTAACTTCTGAGAGCCAGGTGTTTTAAAGAATAAAGTTCCTCCCCCCCCCCCAGGTTGTATACAAAGAAGGGATAAGATGGTAGTTGTGCTGGAAGGTTTTGTGTGTCAACTTGATACAACTTAGAGTCATCAGAGAGGAAGGAGCCTCAGCTGAGAAAATACCTCCATGAGATCCAGTTATAAGGCATTTTATCAATTTGTGATCAATAGGGGATGGTGGATGGGGCTACTCCTGGGCTGGTGGTCGTAGAATCCATAAGAAAGCAGCTGAGCGAGCAAGCCAGTAAGCAGCATCCCTCCATGTCCTCTGCATCAGCTCCTGCCTTACGGTTCTAGTTCTGCTAGACAGAGTTGTCCTGACATCTGCAATGATAGACCATGATTTGGAAGTGTAAGCTGAATAAACTCATTCCTTCCTAACTTGCTTTTTGGTCATGGTGTTTTGTTGCAGCAACAAAAACCCTGATGAAGACAGATAGAATTAGGTAATCAGATCCTTTGATAACGCCAGTTACCCTCAAAAAGAGAAACTGCAAGACAGGATCCAACAGCAACCCCTCCATGTTTGTTTCAGAGCCTCATTCAGTTACCTGATCCTCTAAGCCTGGAAATTTGTGTTCAGACCAAGAATGTGTCTTAGTTAGGGTTATTATTGCTATGATGAAACACCACAACAAAGCACCTTGAAGAGGAAAGGCTTTATTTCCCTTACCCTTCTAGGTAACACTCCATCACTGAAGGAGATCAGAGCAGGAACTCGAACAGGGCAGGAACCTGGACAGTGCTGCTGACTGGCTTACTTCCTAAGGCTTGCTCAGGCTGCTTTCTTCAGTGCCCAGAACCACTAGCCGAGGGATGGCACTAACAACAAGTGGGCTGGATCTGCCCACATTAATCACTAATTTCAAAAATGTCCTACAGTGTTGCCTACAGCCAGATCTTATGGAAGCATTTATTGATTAAGGTTCCCTCCTCTCAGATGACTTTTGCTTGTGTCAAGTTACATCTAAGACTATCCAGCACAGGAGGGGAGAGGGTTTCAAATGCTCGGGTTTATGATCAGTGAAGACAATCAGGACAATATTTTTCAAAAGGCATGTTTCTGCAACAGACAGTTCTTTTAACTGATCCCCTCAGGAGATAATGTCTGCACTTTCTGCTTTCTGTGTAGATAGCCAGATCCAGAGATGATAGCAGGCCTTAGTTCACTTAGGAATTACATGTTGGAATCAAAGGGGAAAAAAAAAAAATCTAAACTCTGACATTTGATTTGTTTAACACACCTTTTTCAGAAATGAAAAAACATCAGAATTGCCAGGATCTCTTTCCATGTTATTCATTGTAGACTGGTTTGAGAGGTAAATCCACATGTGAGTGCTACCATCTACTGTTAGTGCCACTGACCTGAGCAACTGGGCCCAGAGCAACCCATCCTCCAGGAAGCACACAGCAGATACTGTTAGGCTTGCAGCTCAATAAGCTCTTCCCTGGAACACAATTCTGCTAAGTGGTTTTCTGTGCAAATAGAAGTGATGGGTCAGATTTCTATCTCTGTGACTCCAGAGGAGTTAGTTACACAGGCACACTCCCTTATGAAATTTAATTTTGTGATGGTTAAATGTGGCATAAAGTAAGTCTGACATGAATACTGTGAATTGCTTTTAGAACTATTAGATGTAACTATCAGAGGAAATGATAACATTGCACCTTCGTCTTACGTGTAATAAACATGATGAGTTACTTGGTTCATTTCTTAATTCTCTTGGCTCTCCAGGAGGGCTCAAATACAATTTCACACACCGAGCTTTCACCCCCTTTCATAATCCAGACTGATCATTGCTTCTACTCTGAGCACATCCCTCAGAAATGGAGAAAGGTTAGGCTGGGTATGGTGGTGCATGCCTTTCATCCCAGCATTCGGGAGGCAGAGGCCAAACCTGGTCTGTATAGCGAATTCTAGGACAGCCAGGACAAGACCCCATCTCAAAAACCAAACAGAACAACAACAAAAAATGGAGAGAGGTTTCTTCCTCAGCCCTCACCTGAGGGAGAGGTAGAAGGAGAATGAGCACCAGCAGGATAGGGTACTGGCCTCAGCCACAGCACCCGGGGAGGCCTCTGTGGTCACCACGGTGAGCTTATGCTTAGGGTCATTGGTGTAAAGAGGCAAAGGCCTTCACACCACCAGCCTTGTTGCTCATCCACTGAAGGTCCTCTCCATCCAAACAGAGCCGATGTTTAGGATAGCTCTTTCCTCAGCCTCTCAACTCTCTAGTTCTTCCCTGCAAGCATTTACTTAAAAGTCATGTACCTTCATAAACTTCTACGAGTCGTGCATAGAGCTCAGAAAATATAGAGAACAAAGAATGAAGGAAGTAGACAAGAAGGTTTGACCACCGGTGAATGCCCTTCCAGGCCCATTTACACACACGTGTTCAAATCCATTTGCACACACATACTCATAGTTTCAGGTGCTTTTTTTTTTTTATTAGATATTTTCTTTATTTACATGTAAATTTCTCCCTTCCCAGTTTCCCCTCTAAAAAAACAAAGAAACAAACAAAAACAACAAAAACAAACCCCAGCTGCCTCCCCACTCCCCATTTCAGGTGCTTTTTTCAGGTCCTTAGAGTGTGTGTCCCGTAAGAGCCTGCTCTGTGTCAGTCCCTGCTACACATGGCTTTTGAGATCCTAAGTACTGCTATCTTCTGTTTTACTATTTGTCTTATACTTTATGTTTGGACTGATCCTAATCTTTAAAAATGTAAAACAAAATGTGTCTGTCTGTGTATACTGTATACACATACTCCTGCACATGTGCAGGCTCCAGAGGTCCAATTCTATCACTGTCCATCTTGGTCCTGTAAGCCAGTCTCTCACTGAAGCTAAGCTGTGGCTGGCAAGCCCTAGTGACCCTCCTGTCCCTGCTTGCCAGAGCACTGAGACCACAGTGTGTGTGAGACTGTGCCTAGTTTTCTGTGCTTGCACAGTAAGAACTACTATCTGGTGAGGCACCTCCACGGCCCCTATTATTAATCTCTGAAATGTTCCTCAAGTGCTTAGAAAAACATGGGTAGAGAATATCTATCCCTCACTTTCCGGGTACACTGGCTCATTACATCACATTAGTTGGCTTGTAATTATGACAACATTCCATGAATGATCTTAAGCATAAGGCTCAACAAAGCAAGAGCAAAGGCATCCTCAGAGAGGATGTGGCCATCCATCACTGCTGGCTCACTCTCTTACACAATGTGTGGGATAGGGCAGACATCTCTCTTCATTTGTTTTATTTAGTTTTGTTTTGTTTTGATAGATCTATGTTGCTTAGAACTCTATGTTCTTGTTGCTGGTAACCTATCAATTTCTAAGAGGAATAGAAATCTCTCCTATAATAGTTAAATTTTCCATTTCAATAGTTTATATACATGTATAAACTATAATAGATATAAAATACAGATTACATTATATAATTATATATTGTTTTAATATAATATGATATAATAATATATAATACATAGTATATAACATATACTATATATTGTATATATTGTTTCACATACCCAAAATCTCTTATTAAATGCATGAAAGAATACCTTGCAAGAGAATTGAGATTTTAATATGATATGATTATATTTATTTCTGATCACACTGTCTGATAAATTTCTATCTCATGTTAGTGTGGCCAGACCAGCTACCTAGTATTGCTATTGGAAAATAATTTCACTCTTTCTGTATCTTTAGCTAATGTGAAAAGAATATAGGTTAAAAACCAATACAGTAAGTTGTAGGTAAAATAATTCTAGATTACACATCTATCAGGACTCGAGTTACAGCATCTCACTCTCCAGCTTCCAGTTGTTTGTAACTAACAGTTAATGGACATCCTTTTTAAAGGCCTCTTTTTCCTCCTGGTATTTCATTGTGAAGTGGTTGGGTATGGCTTTCCCTTCGTTTATACTGCTTGAGATTCACTGATCTTCCCAAACACAAATAGGGAGGTCCTTTCAACAATTCTGAGAAATTCTTGGAATCAGCCTACTGAATAATGCCTCTCCTTTATTCCTCCAAAAGATCCTATTATGGCAACTCTCTTCTGTCCTTTATAGCAAATTTACCACTTCATCTCATCTCTACTATGACATGCACACTTCTTCTAGCACATTAATATTCCCTTTAACTATATTTATCTGCATTTTAATCTAGGCTTTCTAATGATACTTTACTTTTTAAATGTTCTATTTGGTTTTCCTTAATCTTGAAATAGTTGTTGTTATTATTATTATTTATGATGATAATGATGATGATGATTGACCTTGTCTCTCTATGTAGCCCTGACTGACCTGGAACTCATAGTGTAGACTAAGCTGGTATTAAACTCACACTCGAGTTCACCTGACTCTGCCTTCCAGGTGCAGGGATTAAAGACATATGTCACCATATCCAGCTTCATTTTATTCTGAGATGGAGTCTCTGGTGATCTATGCTGCCCTTAAATGCATTATTCAGCCAAGGGCAGCCTTGGTCTCCTGTTCTTCCTGTTTCCATGCTCTGAGTGAAGGCATTACAGGTATGTGTTCTCACACCCTTTGAAATTTGCCTATTTTTGAGAGTCTTCTTTCAAAAATACGTTTAATATACTTGTATTTTATAATGAATATTTTCAACATCTGGATTTGTGGATTATAATACTAAAGTTTGTTGTCTTGGCTGGTCTTCTCTCGGATTCTCATTATGGAGTCTTTATTTTTAATTGTTTATTTGTAGTATGACTATATATTGGTAATTCTTTGGGGCTTATGATTAAATGTGTACCCCTCTGAAGAAGCTTCCTCATGCTTCTGCATAGTTCTCAGGAGGGATTCTAATTTGATACCAACATGAAGATCATGTTTAGAATTTTCTGAAGATCTTTTTCTCTTTCATCTTTTTAAAGATAGCAAGGCAGACTGAATGAAGAGGAAGAGGTGGTTTAGGGATAAGAAAAATGATGCATGAGACTGTAAGGAAAAATTAAAGCTTTAAACCTGTGCTGACTAGGAAGAAAAGTTATGGGCCTAAGAATCCATCACAAACTGGCCACATAGGCCTGGGAAAGAGCAAACAAGTTGTTAGATATCATAAGAGCTGGCAGGTCAAGAAGACATAAAACTATAAACATAGAGGAAAACATCCAGGCAAATGAGGACATGTCCAAGGCCCAGGTCTGCAGAGACGTGCCTGGCAGACACTAAGTAATGGATTATCTGGTCCTCTCAGATATGGTTTAAGGTCAGATGCTCTGTTGACTCAGATTAACACCAACCTTAGGAATTTTCCACTCTGTTCTGCATGTAATAGTTAATATCTGAACTAGCCAATCATGTATGACCACACTGATCCCTTTGTTCCCTCAGACCTTTTCCCTATAAAAACCCCAAACTTTCAAGGCTTGTGGTTGGCTCCATTATCTCCTGTGTGAGATAGGTGTAGTGCCGAACCAGGGCGTCCTGAAATTAAAAATATACCTCTTGTAATTACATCAAGATGTGGTCTCTCATGATTCTTGGGTGCACGTTCTCCCGAGATTTGAGTGGGGGTCTCCCCCAGGGGTCTTTCAAGACCTATGTGATGTAGTTGGTAAGGAGGGCCTCTCTTTGGAATTCACAGCTGAGCAGACCTGGGAGGAGCAAGCCAGTTCTTTGTGCAAGGAACCTCATTTACAGTGTCTTAGAAATGTGACGTAATCTTAGGGAAGTAAACCAATACTTCGCACATAGTTCACCAGGGAACATTTCTCCCCTACAACCTTTTGGGTATGCTGCTCTTTCTGCCTGAAACTTTCTCTCCCTTCCTTATCCACAGAAATCTTTCTCTGAGATGCAGCTGAAGCCAGTGCCTTCTACCACATTACCACTGCACCCCATGCTTATTGCTAATTCCACAGGGTTTAGACAACTGACAATTTCAAGGCAAGGACCTCAAGGCTGAGCCCATAGCAGGCTTCAAATTGGCAGTTCAGAAGATGAGGCCTAAATTTCTGTTTCCCAGAACTGTACAAGTCCAGGCAAGTCAGTTATTGGAAAAATCCCAGGCCTCAGGCAGCCAATCAGAAACTGCCCCACCATCACAAGCTGCGTACCACCTGGTCTTAGGCAAGGGCAGAGACAGCAACAGTTTCCAGCCCCCTAGAAATGGTTCTGGGAGGTCCCTAGAGATAGAGCCAACCAATTAAGATAAAGGCCACCTATCCCTACCTGGAATTCCCCTAATGTGCTTTAAATTGGGCCTGTGAGCTTACCTGGAGGTCTCCATCTTGGTAAATGGTAGACACCAGCATGCTGCACTTTTGCAGAATAAAATGCTCTTTGCTTTTGCATACTACTTGAGTCCAGAGTATCATTCTTCCTCAAATCATGGACTCTTAACCATATTTTGTATAGCTGAGAAATTGTATATATATATATAT
>NW_022196914.1:51418894-51450440 GCF_008632895.1 Mastomys coucha
ATATATATATATATACATATTTTAAAGATTTATTTACTACTATATGTAAGTACACTGTAGCTGTCTTCAGAAACACCAGAAGAGGGCGTCAGATTTTCATTAAGAATGGTTGTGAGCCACCATGTGGTTGCTGGGATTTGAACTCAGAACCTTTGGAAGAGCAGTCAGTGCTCTTACTCACTGAGCCATCTCTCCAGCCCCGAGAAATTGTATATTTTTGAACTCATGTTTTTAGAGTTCTTTCCCACAGCCTTAAGGGCTGTCCTGAAGGTCACAGTATTCTGCCATTTTGCTGAGACATTAGACACACCTTCGCTTCCCAGACTAATGACACTTCTAATTATGGAGATATTAACCTTAGGAGGGAAGACATTCCTCAATAACCTTGGCAGGGAGAATATGTCCCAAAGGGAAGCAGGAATGATATCTTTATCTATATCCCTCCCTTCCTCCCCCACCCTCTCTCTCTCTCCTCCTCCCACCCTCCCTCTCTTTTCTTTCCTTTCCTTTCCTTTCCTTTCCTTTCCTTTCCTTTCCTTTCCTTTCCTTTCCTTTCCTTTCCTTTCCTTTCCTTTCCTTTCTTCCTACAAACAAGCCTCACCGCCCAGCAACCATCAATACTTGTGGAGGCTCACACCCTGCAGGCTCTGTTCTAGGGGCAGGAACTATGTCATGCTGTCCCTCTGTGATCATGAAGACTCGGCACTAGGAATTAAATGAATACTTGAAGAACTTATGCCTAGACAGAATCTGCTGTGCCAAAGCAAGTTGTTCTTTACAAATGCAGCCTCCACCACAGAGGGGAAATCTGGGAGATATCAGTAGGCCCTATAGCACTGAAAGACACAGGAGAAAGAACAGTTCTTTCTTTGGCATGGAACTAGGCATAGGACTTCCTATAGATCTACAGGAGAATTTCAATATCTGTATGAAAAGGGTGTCTCAAGGAAGGTCTAAGGTGTCTGATGGCCAAAGAGGGATCCATTGGTACATCACAGAAGCACTGTGTGGCGCTGGCCTAAGGTCTCATGGATAAAAGCTCTCTTGTTTTCCTGGAAGACATCCATGCTGAAATCTTAAATGCCTCAACTACAATTTTCACACTACAGATTTAAGGTTTGTTCCGTGGTTTCAGTTGTGTGGGCTCTGTAAAGCTCTTTAGGTGCTTCATAGTTGAAACATTAACCTACACAGTGGAGTTTACATTTTCATAAGCTGACTAGCACTCTGAGTCACATGAAATAGGCTGCCTGCTTGTCTGATTCATGGTTAGGGTACCACAGTGCAAGGATACAGAAGACAGCACAACACAGCAGACCATGATGCTGGCAACTAAAGATCCAAATCCAGTATATGGGGCTGAAGGAAGGAACTGGCTGTATCAGGCTGATATAGGGTGGAGTAGAGTGAGCTGGAACATTGGAGACATCCCCAAAATTTGATATTTAGCCTGACTCTGATCTCAAAGAACAGGTGGGATTAATGCAAGAGCAGAGCAGAATGTGGCCAGAGATTATAAGCCCCAAAGCCAACTCCAAATTTATTGCAACATTAGTTAAAAGACAGGCATACCAACTTCCATTTTTCACACAACACTCAAAAGCTTTTGTTTTGTTAAAGATATTGTTAAATGATTGCGGCAATCCCCCTTTATCATCCACAAATTTCCTGGAAGTAATGAACACCTATACAAAAACACGAGGTTCAGAACACAGAATTTCATTTAACAGTTGGAAGAATGTTTTAGGGAAGAATAGTGACCCCAGTCCACACTACTATCCTGTATAGGCACTGACGATATCGACAGACAGGCAATGAGACAGTATTGAAGAACAAAACCATGAGAAAGGAATGAAAGTCTTATAGCCCTGGCTGTCCTGGAACTCACTCTGTAGACCAGGCTGGCCTCGAACTCAGAAATCCGCCTGCCTCTGCTAGCCTCCCCACCACCCACACCCCACACCCCCTGCCGTGTGCTGGGATTTAAGGCATGTGCCACTGTTCAGCTAGTTTCTTATTCTGCTTCAGGCTGGTGAGTCAATTGAGCCACACTTTGCTCTAGCTGAACTTAGACATTTTGTGGCCAGAAAAATCCAATGATATTTGAGATAGTGTTTCTAAAAACTACACCATGATACAGTTTTTCAGAGTCACATGCTGCACAGATATCACCAGGATTCCTAGAATTTTTATTAAAAATTACAGACATCACAGTAATAATTCTGTCATACCACCTTGTCTACTGACAAAACTTCCTTTCATGGCCCCAGAGAGCCCAGAAAGTGATTCTTCCACTCCTGCATAGATCTATAAAGGGCTCCATCTCTGTGAGTCTGACAGCTCTAACTCCAACCTATGGATAAGAGAGCAGTAGACTCTGAACATATTTACAAAGTTATGGATTATTGCTTTAAGCCATATGATTCATATGTGAGAGCTCTCTGAGTTTCCAAACTTATTTAGTTATCAATTTATTCTATATAATTTTAATCTCTCTGTGTTTTGATATGCAAAGTGGAAACAGCACAGCTGATACTTCACAGGGTGGAAAGAAGATAACCACCAGGACTTACAAAGCCTGCTGGGGGACAAGGAGCTTATGTAAATGTCTATTAATTAAACAGTCACGCTGCACAAGTAGGTCAGGCAGTTGCTAAGATTGAGCGAGCACCCCAGCTGGCAACATTGAGGAGAAATGGGCATTTAACCCTAACTGCACTTGTTGCATTTTATACAGCATATTAAGTTGCAATATTCTATAACCTAACAGCGCAGCAGCTTCCACATGATCTTCAAAGGATTCTCTGGTAGAACATAAACTTCTTAGAGACAGTAGCTAAAGACAAAAACAAGAAAGCGAGCCAATAACTAATGAAGAACTTGTAAAAAGCTAATCAAAGCTATCCTCCAGAGAAAATGAGAAAGTCTGAGGTGCGGAAAGATTTTTTTGTATATTGATGAGATTTTTTGTATAGTGTCACAGAAAGAAAGCTAAAACATTTAAACTAAGACAAAAAGGCCCCACATCTCTGTCTGGGCCCCGTGTCTCTGTCTGGGTCCCACATCTCTGTCTGGAAGCCTTATTATGTTTCATACCAACTTTGTATTAAAACCCTCTGTTCTGGTGGAAACACTTATTTTTAAAGATATCTTGGGGGAGGTGCCATCAGAAGATGATCCTGTGGATTTCCAGGTGTCTCTCAGTACCCAAAAATAGAGAGGGCAGAAGAGTTTACTCAGCTAGAGCATGGGGGCAGAGGAAAATGGAAGGCCCACCTATTTTTTCCATATTAAAGGAATACACAAATTTTGTTGGCAGTGGGATGGTTGGAGGTAGCAAATTTATAAGGAAACTGACCTGAAGACATAAGAGAACATTTCCAGGGAGAATGTTCCATGGCAAATGCTAAACAGGGAAAAAGTGGGAGTGAAGTCCCAAGAGACAGAGGGAGCACAACCTCATGAATGAGCAGAGTGTGAGTGCAGCCTCAGGAGTGAGCAGAGGTGAGTGCAGCCTCAGGAGTGAGCAGAGTGTGAGTGCAGCCTCAGGAGTGAGCAGAGTGTGAGTGCAGCCTCAGGAGTGAGCAGAGTGTGAGTGCAGCCTCAGGAGTGAGCAGAGGTGAGTGCAGCCTCAGGAGTGAGCAGAGTAAGCAGAGCGTGAGTGCAGCCTCAGGAGTGAGCAGAGGTGAGTGCAGCCTCAGGAGTGAGCAGAGAGCAGAGGTGAGTGCAGCCTCAGGAGTGAGCAGAGTAAGCAGAGTGTGAGTGCAGCCTCAGGAGTGAGCAGAGTGTGAGTGCAGCCTCAGGAGTGAGCAGAGTGTGAGTGCAGCCTCAGGAGTGAGCAGAGTGTGAGTGCAGCCTCAGGAGTCAGAAGAGCAGAGGAACTTCTCACAGCAAGCCTCAGGACCATCAGTTACCATGGGTCTGGTCTGTTTGGAGCCCAGGCTGGCCTGGGACTCACTGTGCCACCAGGCTAGACTCAAGCTCCCATCTCAGTCACGGGCTGGGATTATGCAGGTGCCAACATACCAGGCTCATCTGTTACGCGTTGACCTTGCTGATTCCCGGAACCCACTCCAAGCCTGAGATCAGGTCCAGGTTCATGCTGGTGTGGCAGTAGGTTGAGGTCCGGTTACTGGCAAGGGCAAAGGTTAGTTTTCCCCAATGTAACAGAGTGAAGGCAGGGAGATTCAGCAATGGTGCTCTTATTTCAAAAGGGAAAAGCAGGGTACGGGCTATCTGACCCCCCAGAAAAAGAGGAGGTCTGTCTTGATGGGGTGTGAGGAATAATGCATACAATGCCGGCAACAATTAATGAAGAGGGCATGAATTTGGAAGAGACGAAGGAGGGGTATGTGGGGCAGTTTATAGGGAAGAAAAGGAAGGAAGAATGATATCATCTCAAATTAATTAATTCAAATATATTAACTAATTATATGATAATTATAATCTCAAAAAAATCATAATATATAAAATAGAAGAAAAAAAAGTCTACCTTGGCACTAGGCTTCCCAATAGATACGGTCTTGTAGAGCATGGGTTGTATCCATGAGGTAAGAGAGTGCAGAGAGAACTGAGGAAAGGAATTAAGTAGGGCAGTCACATCTTTCTCTAGCAGACACTGAACATGTGCAGTGGCAGCTCTACCGGGCGGGTAGGTGTTAGGGAAACTGGGCACAGAAATCGTCTGAATGGAAATAATACAAGCAACCACATTTACTGAGTACTTATGAGGATTCTCACTTAATTTCAATAATTCTAAATAGTTAGCAGATAATTATTGTTAAAAGTAAGAAAAAACGCTAGGTGGTGGCAATGCAAGCCTTTTAATCCCAGCATTCAGGAGGCAGAGGCAGGTGGATCTCTGTGAGTTTGAGAGCAGCCTAGTCTACAGAGTGAGTTTCAGGACAGCCAGGGTTACATACATAAATCCAGTCTCAACAACAACAACAAGAACAAAAAAGCCGTAGAGACACCAACCATCTTCCCTAAGGTTATCCAGGTTTAAGGGCTGACTTCAAAGTGCCTGATTTGCCTTCCTTTTCCCTTTTTCTTCAGTGTTTGCTTACCCCTTTCAAATGCAGAGTTAGCACCCAGCTCCTCTAGGCTCCTCCTTCCTATCCTGTGGTCTGCAGCAATGGAAACACTCTTGGGGAGTGGGGCACACCCATGGGTTGTGTCCAAAGGTTATCAGCTCCAAGGTAGAGGCAGTTTCTGCAGGAGTCTGGCATCTACATTGCAGAGCGGGCACTCAGAGCTCACCTCTCCGAGCAGGCCCTGGCTTCTGTCTAGTGAAGGCTGTTAAAGGGAGAGCAAGTCTCTAAATATGTCTCTTAGCATAAGGTTCCTTCTGCACTAAGACAAGTAAAGAAATGATTCCTCCTCGCCACTGTTTAACACTGTTTAACACTGTTTAACACTGTTTATCTCTTTACGAAGGCATTTCCTCCTTCCTTCTTGTTAAAACAAGTTATTTAATTTTATTTTATGTGCATTGGTATTGTGTCTGCATTCATGTTTGTGTGAGGGTATCAGATCCTTAGGAACTGGAGTTACAGAGAGTTGTGAACTGCCATGCCAGTGCTGGGAATTGAACCCAAGTCCTTTGGAAGAGCAGTAACCACTATAGTGGTAGTCTCAAAACCACTATAATAAGAGACAGGAAGTCAGTACTGAAGTGGTTTGGAGAAATGTCCCTGACTAAAGGATGCTTTTCTGTTAGTTTCTTCTCATATTTACTTACAAATTTATTGTCCTAGAAAGCCAGGGTTTGTTTTTTCTTTGTTTTGTTTTGTTTTTTTCTTATCACTTGGACACGTTTAATCATCCTCTGCTCAAATGGTACCCATAAGCTCCCAGAGCTAGCTGACTCCACAGGTCTTCCTATGAAGGCCTCACTCTGTGCATGTAGAGACTGATTTACAACTATCCTGTTAGCCTATCTTCTTGCTCATCTGTAGGTACTAGCTTATGAGGAGGGAGGAAGGATGTGAGCTTGGGGCAGAGGATGCTGGGCCATTCCGGAGCTGTTCTATGGAACTGAAAAAGACAAATACACCTGGAATCAGATACAGAGCAAGAATGACGCAGTTCCAACTGTCCACAAAGGGCAGCTCCAGGATGAGGGCTTCCAATGTGTGAGTCTGTGCTGAAACTCCTTCCCATGGTGACTGAATATAAAAAGAGGTTAGTGGGTGTGCAAATGTATATTTAAAAAGAAAGCCATCTTCAGAATACGTGAAAGCTGAAAGCATCTTCATTTTAAATTGAGGGTGGCAGGCTGCTGCTCAGCTAATGTAAGAATGTGTTGAAGGGGAGGGGTCCTGTGAATTTATGCTCGTATCAGAACAAAAGTCAGTCAAGTACACCATTTAACAAGAATAATACTGCCTAGAATTGGTTTGCATTAGTGGTTTTATGTAGCCCAGGCTGTCCTCAAACTCTTTATAGTTGGGGCTGACTTTGAATTCCTGATATTCTGCCTTTTTCCAAGCACTGGAACTACAGGCACGCACCGAAAATTTGTTTTGTAACTCAAGATTTTTCTTTATCTCAAGTAATCAAATAATCTGAAAGTGAGTACATACAAGCAAACATGGAAGTGCTTCCAAAGCAACGGTGTGCCTCCTAATGAGCCTGCTCTAAAGGCGTTAGCACTCGATCCTCTGTGCGTTTCTAAAAACCACTTTAAAAGCCACGTTTGAAAGCCGAAGAAAGCAGTTTCAGGAATGAGAAAGGAGCAGGTGGGGTGAGTTAGGGGAGCAGAAACAGGCTGTATGATTGGAATATTTAGAGAGGAGAGACAGAACAAACTGCAAAAGAAGGCAGGGCCCAAGGCCTGAATTCAGGCCCCTGGGACAGAAGCTGCCCTCCTGTCCTTAAGTACAATGGAAGTAATTGTGGATTAACAACTGCTGGTAAAAACTTCAAGATCAGTTTGTACAATGCCACGATGTTTCTTTGGATACATATAATCAGTGTAAGTTTCTAATGAGAGAATCCTCTTAGAGCTCGGGCTCCTGGCAATTTTGTGGCTCCTCCCACTTCTCACCCCACTCTGATAATGAGATGCTCCACTGCTCCGCCCCCCCCTTCCCTGAAGCACATTCCTGGGGATTTTGTTGAGCTAAAATTAGTTTTTCTCTTTAGAAGCTCTCTCAAAGACACTCCAAGAAGAAAATTTCCAGAGATGTGATAAATTCATTGCAGAGACTGTGCAACCCCTTCTAATAATGAAAGCTGTTAGGTAAATATCTGACCTTATAAAACGTTGAGCTCGGGGACATTAGTATTTTCCCATTTTCCTGACCACAAACACTTAGAAACAAGGTAGCAGAAACAATGCTACCGGCAGCTGAAGTGAGACAGGGTCAGAGTCCAGGCTTCGGAAGTAGGCTCACAGGGAGTTTTAAGTTCAGGGCTTTTGAGACAAATGTGAGTATTTTGGAAGCAAATAAGTAAAGGACTGCAGTGATACATAAGGTCAAAGGTCACAGCTTTTTCTCCCTCTCTTCTTCCTTCCTTTCTATTTCTGAGACAGGGTCCCCACTATGTAGCCTAGGCTAGCCTCAAACTTGAAGTAGACCTCTTAATTATGGAGTGAGACTTCAGGCATCCATCATGAGGCAAGTAGATTGCAAGCTCAAGGCTGGCCTATGCTACAAAGTAAATCCTGTGTCAAATAAAAGTAACAAAATAACAATGGCAATAACAACAATACTGTAGAGATACAAACAGCACCTCAGCTCATTTCACAACAACTTTAACTTCATCGAAGTAACGTGTGTTGAATTTTAAGAACTGATTTTCCTAATTTTGGTTTCATTGGGCTCTCAAGACAAGAAAGCCTAGAAACCCAGGAGAGTTTAGGGTCCTGAAAGAAGATGGATACAGGAAAGACAGGGGCTCTGTGTATGAACTCATGAGATGGAGCCTGATGTAGAAGCTGAAGCTAAGCTGACCATTCTTTTCTCCTTCAAAACTGAAGAGTCAAGTTCCACGCAGCTTCAGACTCAGGAGTCCCTCAGCTTTCTCTCCCTTCCTGCGGGAAGCTGAATTCTGCTCAGGACTTATTGATATGTAAAAATGTGTGTCTTTACTGATCTCCTTACCGGTCTGTAATAGTTATGTAGATAGCCAATGAATATGTTTGTGACCAAAATATCCCACTTCTTAATATTATTTCACATATATTGTTCTTTATTGTGAATGGTCATTGCAACTTCCCCTACATAATATTCCATCTTGTTACTAAATTGTGTAAACATTATACCACAATGAAACATTTGGATGATTTTCCAGTTTTATACTATTACACGTTGTGCATATATATTCTTCCTTATGGCTTCTCTCCTTATAATAACAGTTAAGTCAGTAGGAATATTTATATTGCCTATCCCTTCAAAAGAAGATTCAGTTAACTTTTGTTGTCCCAATACAAACTGCATTCCAATCCCTGCCTATTCTAAAGTGACACTGTCTTTAATATTACAACTTTGAAATATTTCATATAAACAGCACATAGAATCTTTTATAAAGTCCTAGGCAACTAGCTTTGGCTTTATGCCACTTTTGACTTGACCAAAGGATGCAAACAGAGAAATAACTGACTTGTTGCAAAATAACAGAGGGAGGAGGGTTGTGTGCGGGGTGGGCCTGACTGTCTAGAATACTTATAAATATATAAAGAATGAGACTTTTCCTGACTGGACAGGGCGAGAGTCAGTGGCTTTTCAAAAGCAGTATGTTTCAAGGCTCTATGTTCTAAGGACAGGCTGCATTTTCTGACATGAGTCTCCTACAAGCTGCTGGTTGAATCTCAAAGGGCCATGGAAATAGGCCATAGAAAATCAAATTAACTAAAGCTCATATTTGCCTGAGCTCCTACACTGATTGGTATAAATATGGCAAGAGTGTTAACATACCCCTCAGAAAAACTCTATTTAACCTGCAAAGGGTTTGAAAAGGAATACCAAGGGAGTGGGTGGTGAGCTAGCTCAGAGGCTAAAGGAGCTGGCCATCCGGTGGGACTGGCTGAGTTCGATCCCCAGGAACTACACAGTAGAAGGTGAGAACTGACTCTGACCAGGTGTCCTCTGGCTGCCCAACCCCTACACAAACAATAATAAAAACAAAAATGTAACAAAAAATTGAAATAGGAATATTAAGTCTAGATCTCAACCTACAGAACTGTATATTTGATATGCCGATATGAAATTTACCCACGAACATGGTGGCATCCAAACTTTTACCATGAAGCATAGAATGGAATAAAATGAAAACAAATGTGTGCATGGCAGACTCATATAAGTGTAATGAGCAGTAAACATGCTTTAAGACACACATATTTTCTTTTATTTAGTTTTCTAAGTAAAAAATAATTAATTCCTGGGATGTTCTCCATAAAAGCCAATTTTGTCTTTCTTGTCTAGCTGGCTTGCCTCTGGGAGTCATGAGGTCACACTGGCTGGGAGCAGCATCCAAGCTCCGATCTCTCCACTTCAGCTACCGGGCAGGGATGGGCTCAACTAGCCTTAGCTGCTGACAAAGCCAAGGACCCTAGAAGGCAGGGGCTCCTTCCCCAGTTACTACCTAGGAGGGAGCATGTGTAGTGTGTGATGTACTCAGGGAAGTAATAGAAATGTGTCAGTGAAGGAAGTCTATGCAAAACTGACAACTTCACAGCTTCCAAACTTGTAAAAAAAAAAAAAGACCTACTGTTTTCAAACAAAGTGGGTACTCAGAGAAACATAATTTCATGTCTGTTACCACTTTCAAATCTTCACTTTTTGAATGTTTTGTTTACATGTACCTCAACATTATATACATGTCATTTTCAGTTTACTGAAAAACTGATGAACATAATTGAAACTATCGCATAACTCTCTTACATGTGTTCAACTGAAAATAAATACCTACCATCATTCTCTGAAAAACACAGAAACGCTTGGATATTTTATTTTTTCTTTCTGTCGTATTTCTATCCTGCTTTTTACCATAATGTATATTTTATGCTTAAAATCATTTTATTGATTTTTATGTAAAGCTAAAAACAGATATATATGGAGAACAGAGTATTATATTTTCTGTGATATTTTTCAGAAAATATTACATTGGATATCTGATTTAATTCTCATCAAAAATTTTCACTAGAACTTAGCTTATTGAAATAAGAAATATATTTAAATTTTAATAAATAAGGAACCATACAAAGCAAAAGTAATTTTTGAAATTACAAGTAACAGCATTATATAGTATTAGTAAATATTTTCTATGTAGCACAGTTTTTCATGTGTGTATAAATCACTATAATCATTTCAATATCCTACTATTAATATCCCCATCTTATAGATGTAGAATAAGAAGAAGAAAGCTTAGATGACTCCTTGGAGACTCTCTGTCTCCATATCTGAGGCATTCACCTACCTCCTCTGCTCTCTTATACTTAGATCTGGAACATGGGGTGCCATAAATGAAGTTGCCAAGTTACTCTGTTTGTTCAGTGGCTTGGTATGAGCAAAGGCTAAAGGGCGGGGGCAGGGATTGGAAGGGAAAATCTCTACTCAAGTGTCTTCACAGTCAGGCTTTTTGAGTGGGTATCTATAAAGCAGGAGATACAGAAATTATTTCCCTTAAAGCGTTATTCTCATCTGTCTACTGAGAAGACAGTGTGAACATCCAGGGAACACCCCATTTTAAGTGCCGATGTCTGCTCTATCTATGATACAATTAAAAATTAGAGAAAGTTTTGTAAGTCATTATTAATGCTTTTAATGCTAATTTTAATTAAAATTTAAATAATTTTAACTCCAGAATTTCATCTTAAAATGGCACTCAGTGTCGCCCTGGAATGACACGTATACTAAACTGTAACAGCATGGTCGTAATCATAACTATAATCTACATGGTTGGCTTATAATGATGATATGCAATGCATGAGAAGACAGCAGGTCAATAATAGAGCCGTGCACACAACATTCTTTTCAAAATCTGTATTTGCATTTCTATTACTGAGATCATTTCCTAATAATGAAGTTGCCATGAGAGAAGCTCCATTACTAAGGAAGCAGTGTTACAGAAACAGCATTATTAAAGCATCGCTGTGTACAGGAACCTTTATTAGGATGATACAAGTTATATATCATTGTAATAAAGTTCCTATTATAACTTTAATTGCATAAAGCTGTGTTTGAGTATAGCAATGTGAGAGCTGCAGGACTTTTAATAAACTATCAAAATAATGCTTTGGTAATAGGATTGTTTAGAATACTAATACTTTAGGGAAGACCAAGCTCACTAATGGATGATGCTTATTTCACTGATTATACATGGTCTATCAAGAATTAAAATGAAAAAAATGGGGAAGAGATAAAACATGATCTCTGATGCAGTATGCTAATATATGCATGGAAACACACACATTAGCTCTCTTTAACATAACAAATCAATATCTCTAATTCATTTGTCCGTGGAAGATTGTAAGCTAGAAATATGGACATCAATGACTATAATAATTAAAAGATTTGATGCTCAGGTTGAAGGCTGGATGGCAATCTAGACGCTAACAAAACAATGAAAAAACTCACAAATATGCTGACGTGCTGAAAAGTGCCTGTGGGTAAAATTAGAGACATATGGGCTTTGAGAACTTAAACACACACATGCACACATACCATGAATTGACTTTAAATGATTAATTCTTCCCCTTCAACCAAGAAAAAGTGTTATACATTATGTGCACACTTAAGATACTTGTACACATTGTCTGTCATATTGTGATGCTTCAGAGTTATAGATGCAGGTTAAAATTGCACTTAGGTTCACAATAGGGAACTTTAGTATATTTGTTATCTATGTATTTACATTTATTTACTATTTTTTCAAATTTTCTCTAATAGAGTCAGTCTTGGGATGTTCCTCCTGGAATCATGTAGAGCATCCACCACCAGAGACCGCCAGAGAGCCATTCACCACACTAGGCATGGAGACCATTCCTGCTGAGGGACAGAGGAAGCCAGGCTGCGACAGGCTGCCATAAGCTAAGGAGATGGAAACCACAGCCGGTGCCACAGTCACCACACCTTATAGCCACCACCCAATCAATAGAGAAGCCAACGTCATTGGTTCTAGACTCTTGTGGCATGTCTAGGAAGGAGCAGCTGGCTAATTTGGAATCAGCTTGAAAAGCAAAGTGCTTTTCTTTATAAGAAAGCATCTCCTTTCCACAATGCTTTCTTCGTCCTACTGCCTTCCAGATGTGAAGGTTCACAAACATCTGGGTATGGTCAATTTAAAACCCAGGATGTTTGTTTTCCCTACTGATTCACGTGATCATAGGCAGATGTGAGCAGAAAAGCTCTGCTAAAGCTACAGTTCTTAAGTCTTTGCATTAACTGAGGGGGGTACTGTAATAGTCAGCTGGTATGTTAGTTTTTAAGATTACAACAATCTCCTTCAAATATGATCTGGCCAAACTACTTCACACTGGCAATGAGGAAATCTATTTCTTGAATTCACAAATCTTGGAATCTTTTACTTGGTATTTTTTTCATATTGAACAAGTACAGGGCTCAATTATTGTGTCAGTTGATTAAACATCTGTATATCTGCCATGCGATGATACCCAAATATTTGTAGAAATATCAGTTTTCATGCATAAAACAAAAAGTTTAAACCGTGTAATTTCAAAAAATTTAACTTTTGAATTCCTTTAGTCTTACAATTTACAACAGACCTTTTTCTTTAACTCAAGGAAGGTGAGCAACCCATTCTGTCTAATCAAGACCTCTGGAAACACCAACTCCCCATGGTGACAGGAAGAGCGTCTCAGATGAAAGTCTTCAGAGGCTCAGAAGATCACCTTCACTGAAGGACACTTTTGAATCTACTTTCACTTCATTGCTCTGACCCCCTTATTTCTCCAAAGCACCTTTCAGCATCCCCCCGCTCCCCCCAAAAGTACAGCTTCCACCAAACACTCCCATTTCTTTCCACCTATTGGAAGTCAGTCCCAAAATGGACTCCGGCGAGCATCTCTCCTCCAGCCTTCTCTGTTTCAGGCTCTTCATTTTTTCTCCAATACAGAAATTCAAATACTAACCTGATGTCATCCCTTGCTCAACCCTTTTGGGAACATAAATTTCTTTCAACAACCAATCAGAACTCTGGGTCACAGGATACTGCCTGATTAATGCATTTGGGCTTTTGCCTGGCTAAAAATCTACACCTATAGGATAAAGTTTCAACTGCGAAGGCCTCTGTTTTTCCTGTAACTTGGTCCAGACAACTTTTCCAGCTTGTCGTCTAGAGTATGCCTAATCACAGAGCAGAACGAAGGCTTCATTGCGTACCTAGCACACGCCAAAGCACAATCTAAGTCCTAAATACCTGCTGGCAAACACAACCACAAAGGTTCTGCTTTGCTCATACTCTCCCAACCTGTGGTTATTCTGGGTCAAGTCATATCTGAGCTGCTGCTACTCATCCTCACAGGTCTGCTGTCCCAGCTGGAGAAGGCTGGCTTTGCTCATACTGTATATTCCTAACATGGTTTGCTTTCTGCAACCGTTATGGCTGGCTAGCTCTTTCTTACTGCTGGGCTGGGCTTTCTATCTGAAAAATTCTCTCCATTTCAGCTCACAATAAAGTCTCTCTAACTACATACAGCCAATTAATGTCTTCTGCGAGGAAAATTCACCTCTCCTAGGGATGAGCCCCCTTATTGGTTATCCAGTACAGAGTGGTCAGTACACACACACACACACACACACACACACACACACACACACACACCAAAAATGATCTTACTAAACTGTATTATTTAGACATACACACATACATACTGTACACATATATATGTATGTGTATGTATGTGAACAGCAATAATAAAAGAAGCTATCAAGTGGAGAGTAGGAGACACAGGAGTGGCTCAAAGGAGGCTGGCTGGGCAGGACTAGAAGAAGAACAAGGGAGAAAAAGGAAGAAAGGAACTGCTGTGTTCTAATTAAATTAAACACATATTTAGGGGCTGAAGAAATTACTCAGGTTAAGAGCACTGGATACCCTTCCAAAGGACCTGGGTTTGCCTCCTAGAATGCACAGCCACTCAAACTCCAGTTCCTGGAGATTCCCACACCCACTTCTGGACTCTGCAGGTACTGCAGAACATACAAACATGCAGACAAAGCACCCATACACACAGACTAAAAATAAATAAAAATTTAAAAGCCCATTTTTAAAACATCTCTCTCTACAATCTCTATCAGTGGTCTATGGCCTTACCATGTACTACCTGCACTACCTGTATAAAGCTATAAAGATTTTATTGTGGTCTTATGTAGTATTTTTTGAAGATTTTTTTATTATTATTTAAAATTATATATGTGGACATATGAATGTGAGTGCACATATCCTTAGGAGCCAGAGACACTCAATATCCCTGGAGGTGGAGTTACAGAGAGTTTTTAAGGTGTGGGTGCTGGGTCTTGAACTGGAGTCCTCTGCAAAAGCAGTATAAGCTCTTAGCTGTTGAGCTATCTTGGCAGCCTAATTATGTGCAACTATTATCAATAGTGTCATGTTATTATTGACCAATTCTTTTGTGTCATCTTTGTGCTATTGCCCATCTCTGGAGAAAGGAGCGCATTCTATAGCTTTCTGTTCCCTGAACAGTGCTGTCTCTCATGGAGCCTCTTATACCAATTTCATAAATCTCTATCTGTTAGTTATTGATGACTGACTACAAGACATGACGGTACTAGATGATGAAACTTATCTCTCACATCCAGGAGTGATCTATAGAAATTTCAGAGAATCTCTCTCTGCCCAGGGACTGATAACATGACCAATGTGTCACACAACTTAGCAACAGCCTAAGCGCTGTCATTCCTCATTCTGGTGACAAGCCACAAGTGTGCAGACACTGGCATGCAGACAGTATGTAATAAGATTATTTATATTCCAACTAATAACTTTCTTTTGCCATCTGCGTATAGTAGATATTGGATGCATTCTTATCTGACCTAACCTTCGTGCTTATAGTGAAATTTCAATATTTAGAGGCAACAAAGGGCATCTTAAAAAACAACAAAAAACAAAACCAGAAAGCGGATGATAATAGTATATGAGTGTGGCCTTGTCTGGCGTTATTAGTCACTGCAGATGTGTCTGCTATCTCTCGTCTGCATCTATAACTCTCTCCACTGGCTCTTTACAAAGTAAACAAATGCTGCTTATAGACTTCTGCACACAGCCTGCCTGCGTAGGGCTTTCTAATCCTCTAACCTGCTTAAGAGACTTAAATGCCTTGTTAAAACAAAGTGTATGGCATACAAATTACAGCATTATTCTGAGGAACTGTATCAGGCATGATGTGGCTAAACTCCTTAAGCAGGACACTTGTTTTCTTTGAAACCTAAAAGAACGACGTGGCCTGACAGTTATCTTGGCATGCACAGTTCTGCTCACACCATGTAACTGCAGTCAATGTGCCTCTGAGATCCCAAGGGATGTCTTCCACCCTCAGAGCCCATTTGGGTTGTTATTAACCTTAGTGGCAGATTTCTAACAAACTATGATCACTGCCAGATGGCCCACCAAATGATGACTGCTTCATGGGATAAAAGCCATGGATCTCTTTGTAAATATAACATTATAGTTCCACAAACTATATAATAGAGTTAATTTTAAATTTGGCAAATTATTTAATGAATACTAGGTTTGTTATCAACCTGAAGTAAGATCATTAATATCAGTAACAACTAATATGTACTGTGTGACTACATACCATGTGCTAGAAACTATTCAAAATGCTGTTTATTAGTTCATGAAGCAACTTGGTGAGATTTGTAGTCCTAATGAACTTTACAGGTAAAGAAACTAAGGCACAGAAAGGCTCAGTACCTTCCTCTTGGTCCACGTTTAACAATTCATTTGGGAAATCTAGTATTAGACTAAGGCACTCTTGGTTTTATTTATTTTTATTTTATGTATATGATTATGCCTGCATGTAAGTGCATTGTATGCATGCAGTACCTGCAAAATCCAGAAGAGGGCATTCTATCCTCTTGAACTAGATTCACAGAGAGTTATAAGCCATTGTGTGGATCCTGGGAACTGAACCCAGGACCTCTGTTAGGGCAGACATCTCTCTCCAGACCCCAGCTTTGGCTATAAAATGTCCTTATTCCTAAACTGAGAGTTGAAGGACCATTCATTACACCTATCTTTCTATATGTTGTCAGACATTTACCATGACTTCAAATGTGTGTTGTGATAGGTAGGATTCATCTAATCCTAGAAATCAGGTGGCAGAGGCAGACAGATCTCTAATCTAGGGTAGCCTAGTCCATGAAGTGAGTTCCAGGACATCAGAGAAGCCCTGCCTCAAAAAGGAAGAGGAAGAGGAGGACAGGAAGGAGGAGCAGGAAGAGGAGGAAGAGGAAGAGAAGGCAGAGGAGGAGGAGACTTCTAGGTTTTCTTCTGTATGTGTAATGAATGTGTTTTGCTTCCACAGTATTGTGCTCCAGGCTATACTGGAATTCATTATGAAATTCAGTTTGGCCTCAAACTTCTGGCTATCCCCCTGCCTTTACTTTCTGCTTGCTGGAATTTGGGGCATATGACACCACATCTAGTTACATGTTTTATATTATGGACTATGATGACCACCAGTTTATCAGAAGGAGAAAGCAGCCAATCTAAGCACAAAACTACAACCATGCAGCTGAGCTTTCTTAAGGCACAGCTGATAAGTTACTGGTCATCTTGGATGACTCCTATGTCTATAACGTAGGAAGAAATATGTTAATCAGTCATGACCTTTAGTGAATCTCTAACACAAGCTCCCTTGTTAACATAGTCACCAGAAGACCAGGAAAATGTCTTTTGGTTGGTATTCTGATTGGAGTGCAAAGTTAGGGCTTCAGACTCCAAACTAATGCTGAGTTTGCAACAATATACCCAAGGGCTATGGCTTTTACATCTTTTTTTACATGACTCTATCACATAACTGCTGAATCATTAATTTGGTATTTAGCATTTGCTTGCTGCCGTTATCATTTTTATTTATTTTAAACATATTTTCCATGCCCACAAGTGATACTGTCAATACCAGGTCCTTCAACTACTTCTTTGTTGGAGAATCCAAGTCCTGTTAAATGGTTTGATCCCACATTATCGGCTTCTTTAGCTGTGGGAAAAGTGTTCGTGTGAACAGAAGATGGCAATACCAGGGCTTGTCTGGGGTTTCCTAATTCTACAAAGATCTAATATCCAGGCATCTTTTAACTTACCATTGTACTTGGCATATGGTCTCCAATCTGAAGGCCAAAATATATACCTGTATAGTTTTAGTCAGACTGGCTCATGCCAATGAGTATTTTATCAACCTTTACTTAGACACACAAAGCAAAACAAAGTATACTATCTACTCCTACACTAGAGGATGTTGTATTCTGGAAGGAGACATAGCCTGTAGCATGCTAAACTGAGAAATACAGAAATATCAAAAGGGGCAGAGGTACTTATATACTGGAAAACTATGGTAGCTAGGGGGAATGTTCGTGACAGAGCCCTGGAAGCAAGGGCACGGAGTTGTGGAACAACAAAATGGTGTATATATGGACCCAGGGAGAAGTGGAGAACTCAAGTGCAAGAAGGTGTATATAGGAGGGGGGTGTTTCCTCAGCCTGCACCAAACCTGATGGCTTTGCAATAGTTCTAGCCCTCAGCATTTGCAGCTGCTTGTGGATAGAGCAGACGTCCCGTTACACTAAAGACCTGCAAAGACTGGGCTGTGTGTTAACTGCACCCTATCCTTAGTGCTAACTGTAACGACTTCCTCATACTAGGTGCACACTTAGTGTTTGTTTAGAAGAAAGAAAGAAAAACAATAATAATTTCTACTCTATGGTTTAACTCCAGAAGTAATAACATCTGTAGATCAAACATTTTGGTTAAAACTATTTTGTCTCAAGGCAATGATCCCATGAAAGGACAGCTTCCTGCCCAGCCAGGGGATGAAGCTCAATGGATGCGAAGGCATCAGCAGACACTGGCTCAACTGTCCTTGCAAGGATCATGCAAGGGAGTTGAAGTCAGGCTGCTAACCCAACTCCCCCAGCGGCACAAGCTTTCAGAAAGCTGGTTAGTGAATGTCCTTTCACCTTCTGCAAAGCCAAATGAAAAGAGGGGACCATTCCTGATGCAGTGCCATTAGGTGACAAGGCTGTGTCTGGCGGGGCCTAGTAAACAATCAGTGCCTATAAGATGTTTACTACTAAGATAGCTTTTCACTGAAAGGGAAGAAAATCAGTGAAACCACCATGCTAGCATGCTAATTAATTCTCCGTGTGAAAAGAAGTGCTAATCTCCATTTTAAAGCATCAATCATGGAAAATAAACTGAAATGTGACCAGATTTTAAAATGCTACTTGTTCTAAAATCAGATGTAAATGAAAGCTTCCAGGATTCTGTAAGGAGATTATATGGTGCTAGGAAGCCCCATTTAAACTCGATCTTCTAGGAAACTTTAAAATAATTTTTCCAGTTTGAAACTGTTCCCTAATATCACCCTTTATATGCTTTCCTTGTCCAAGAAGATCTGCTCTATAAAAAAATCTCTCCCAATTTCTAAGTGAAGTATTACAGAATTTCTCAGAAGCATTAGAGATGGTTCCTTAGCAACTGTTGATATGCCTCAAAACAACCTGAAACAATCTCCTCTGCAACATGTAGTCTCTCCCTTTCTCTGCTAACAGAATTCCACAATATGGCACAAAAGATCCGTGAAGCTAAAAATAGCCTCCGACACACATTTCTAAAGTTGACAGAGTCTTAATGATTTAAATCTCCCATATTGCAGCTTCAGTTAGGTGTGCCTCAACAACAGTATATCAACGGGTTTCGTGCAGAGAAATTGTAGAATCTTTTTGTTTTTTAATCACACCATTAACACTCTTGACATTTTAGAAATAATGTTTATCGATTCTGGTGTTAGGACTCCTATAAATTAAGTGATGTAATGGACAGAATTATTGTGGTATTATAAAGAATGTGTCATTCAGATTGTTAACTACATATGAGGTAAAACACCTACAGAGATTCTGAATCCGTGTTAAAAAAAAAATAGCTCAGAAAAGTAAACAGAAGGAATAGAAGGAAGTTGCTGTATCCAGTGATGATGGGTTTGTTTCCGCCATTTGCCCCCAGCTACTGGGACACCCACAACCAAACCTGCCTAATAAAAGCAATTATTTTGCTTTGACCAATGCTCTTTTTGTCAAAAAATACCCAAAGATGAAAATTAGACTTAAGAGTTCAAGCCTCCTCACTCCAGGTAAGGAGGGTTGGAAGACATTGCTCAGGGCTGCAGTGGGGAAGAAGCACACAGGCTTGGAGGAGAACTGGAGCACCAGCCATCTGTGGGGCTGAATCAACCTCCACAAGAATCTTGCCTCTACACAAGAAGAGCTAAGCCAGAAGCAGCTAAATCTGCGACTAGTTCTCAGGCAAGCAGAGGTAACCCTGATGTTATCATAGGAAAAACTCCTGTCTCTCTGATGCTCTCTGTCTCTGTGAGAATCTTCTACAATCTTTATCGCAGGGCTGTTTTGAAGACGAAATGAAATAAATGCCTTGTGAAGCATATTGCTTGGTGGTAAATAATATGACCTCTGTGTGCACAAATATATCCATGTACACGAATACATATATGTGCATATTGTGTGTATATGAATACATATTCCATAAGACATCTCAAAGGATGACAATGGCCAAAAGTAGCCTCTAACATGTACATATATTGGCTAAGAATGTATTTATACCTCATCAGTTACTACATAGTAATGTAGTATGATGTAGTGAGAGCAGAAGTGAATTAATACCCAAATAACTCAGCATTTGTTATTTAGTGAGTGCTTCCCAAAAGTTGTCTTTGTCCATCACTACCATCGTCACCTTTGCCATCTCTTCCCCCTTGAATTGGAGGACACTAAGTTTGTAAGGAAAGTAAGTGCCACGGACACCACACAGCCAGCAAAAGGGCAGTAAAAGACCAACATCTATCCAACTCTGAAGCTTGTGGCCCTCTCAGTTCCACCGTGAGTCTCAGCAAAAGGACAGCTTCAGGTTGTCATCATCTTCACTCGTATCAGCGCATCTAAAATAAGTCTAATGAAACCACGTGACACCACAACTTTTATTGGCAAGGCATATCACGATAATCAATTAATTACTGGGTTAAGATATTTCCTGGGCATAGGGTAAATATCTAAAAGGGTCTCTTAAGGAAATGTTGCCAGTCCATCATTGATCTCGAGTTTCATGCATGTCCAATTAGCATTCCTGAAGTAACCCGGGTTGCTCAGGTAAGTAACTGGATTGTGTTGTTTTAAAGCAATAATAATCCTGTGGCTACAATGCATCGTTTTTATCATATATAACATCAAAACCCATTCATTAAAGAATTCATCAAATAAGCCCAGATAGACACTAGTAATTTCTCGTCTGCAGCCTGGTTCGGGTACGGAGAAGGAAGCTTACTTGAGAATAAGAGTGCAGAAGATTTATTTTTAGATCAGGATATACTTAGTTAATAGTCTCCATCAGAGTGGCTCAGGGCCAGAGCAGAACTCACTAATTTGAGTCTCTTTCTGTTGTCCTTCCCTTTTGACTCCCAAGCAGACAAGGTAATGAACACTGGAGACATATCTAGGATCTACAGAATATTTTTGCAGTTTCTATTTTCTAAATCATCAAGCTGTTCTCCAGTTTTATAGAGCTGTTTTTCAATTGCTGAGGATCTTTCTGCAGAAAGGCAATTTTATTTCTATCCTTGGTGCTTCGATTTTACATTCTATCAACACCAAACATTGATTAAGCCTGCTGCAATACACTCCCTTGTATTTGGGTCTTTGAATTCTCAGATGGTCATTAATTATTACAGTGTAACTATCTGGACATATTTTTAAAAAATATAACTGATACAGGTGCTAAATTATGTGTTAGCATTTGTTTTTGTTTGTTTGTTTGAAGAAAAAAATGAATTGCTTTTTTCTTTCTATTTATAAAATTTATTCTTGCACTCGTGTGTGTGTGTGTGTGTGTGTGTGTGTGTGTGTGTTCCAGAGGAGGCGAGAAGGTGGCACTGGATCCTATAGAGCTGGAGCTATAAGTGTACTGTGAGCTGTCTGATTTAGGTGTTGGGAACTGAACTCAGGTCCTCCACAAGAACAGCAAATATTCTTAACCACTGAACCATCTCTCTAGCCCTGACCTGTTATTTCTTATCAAACATGATGTTTATTTTCTTTTGAGATGTTTGCTATATAGCTCAGTCTTTCCTTGAACTTATGATTTCTTTGCCTCTGTCTTCTGAGCACTAAAAAATTACTGGCATGTGTTCCTATGCCTGGCTTTAAAGAACTTAACAAAGCCATCAAGATCTGGTAGGTAACTTTTCAAAATGATTCAATAATTTACTTCTCTGTGTCATCCAGTCTTCTTGTGTGTAGGTCAGTCGGTTTTAGTGCCTTTCGATTTCTACTGAATTGAGCATGGCCGTGTGAAAGGATGACACTTTCATGACTTGGTGCAAGGCTGTTACCTAGTCTGTTTACTGGCACACTTTCTCTTTTGCTGGCATTCTCCTCTGCTCTCTTACTTCTGGTTCTGACACAGCAAGTGACCATGTTATGGGATATCACATGGATAAGCCACATGGTAAAGAACAAAGGGAGGCTCCATTTTGATAGACAGGGAGAAACTGAGTTCTACCAACAACCAAACAACTACATGAATGAATGAGCTAGAAAGTGGCTCTTCCCAGACAATTCTTAGAGTTCTGGTTGTATGCCTAGCCTTTAGTGGCTGAGCCATCTCTCCAGCCCTCCCAGACAATTCTTAAGACTTTAAGCCCAGTGAAAAGCCCGTAAGTAGAGGCCATAGCTAGGCTATGCCTGATTTCCTGGTACATGGGAATTTCAAAAATAATTATAAATTACATGTCATTATTTATGCTATTTAGAAAATATTTAAGAATAGCCTCTGATGTGCCATGAATTTGGGGAGTGTCTTAGTTAGGGTTTTCCTGCTGTGAACAGATACCATGACCAAGGGGCTGGCTTAGAGGTTCAGAGGTTTAGCCCATTATCATCAAGACAGGAACATGGCAGTGTCCAGGCAGGCATGGTGCAGGAGGAGCTAAAAGTTCTATATCTTCATCTGAAGGCTGCTAGGATAAGGGTCTTAGAGCCCACATGCACAGTGACACACCTACTCCTAACAGTGGCCCTCCCTGGGACAAGCATAACCCAACCATCAAAGGGAGGTACTGAGAATGGAGAGTAGATGAATACACGTTGTCCCCCTCCTCTAGGCCCAGAGGACCCTCCTGTGTGCTCTCGTCCAGCTGCCAGTTTTTCTGTGCCTCCCAACAAAAGCAACCATTGGCTGCCTCATGACAAGAAAGCCCTCCCATTGGAGAGATCTGCTTTCTTATGGAAGGCTTTGGGTAAACTGTAGACCTGTCTGACCTATTAATGAATGTCATACGCAGGAAGAGTCTTATAGCCAATAGGCCCAATCAGATACAAGAAGAGACAATAATACTCAAATCCTTTTACACACAGAAGGGAAGAATGAGTCTTCAGTAATTTTCATATTAAAACTCTCATCCCATTTGCCTAATCACGATGGTAATTGTAATTGGGAACCTGTAGCAACTGTTGTAACAACAATGCAACTGCCAGTCTTTTGTAAATTATTAGTTCTCATCTTCTTCCACTAGATTACTTCTATTAAATTTATAACCCCACACATGTGCTTCATTATAATGCTACATTTTCTAGTTTTACTTTTATGGATAATAAAAGTTCTGAATTCACGTGATTAGTGAGTTTTTTTAAGGGACAATTTTGTATCACTGAAGATCAATTACATTTCTGTTAGCAGCTTTTTATCTGTGTTTAAATATTTGTGGACTATGATGTTATTCCACATACACAGATGATAGAGTGTTAAAGGACGATGGTGAGGACGCCATGGATATGAGGAGAGGCCTTACTTCTGCCGCCTTAGTCCAATGAAAAGCTCAGGCAGTTACACCGAAGTTACACTGACTGGTGAGCTTGACACTAAATAAACATGATCTGATTTGTTCAAAAGCCAATTTAAATGATGTTATCTGAAGCTCAAAAGAGAGAAGGGGCAACTCTGGCTTGGATAATGCCAAAATAAAGTGTCAATAGCAGAGGAGTAATTAGCAGAGACCAGGACAAAATTGCAGTCAGAGACCACAAGTCAGCAGCTCTCGTGAAGCACTGTGTCTATGGAGGGCAGCAGATTCTGGACTTTCTCATCCCAGTGTTAAAAACTGGATTTAATGAAATGCATCAAAGACATAGGCCCAACCTCAGAAACTCAGCATTCTAGCACTTGACTAGATGGATTGTTCTCACATCACTGGCAGAAAGAAGCTTGCTGTGCTTCCTGGTTAGCTACACTATATTTTGCCATAAAGTGGCCAACAAGAATGTTCCGCCAGGCTAACTGGTCAATTTGAGATATGGCATTCGATTCTCTTTGCAGCTATGTCTCATGATCCCAGTCATACACAGCATCCTACCTCGTCACTTGAGAGCTTAATTAGCATTCTCAGGGTTTTGTTCAAAGAGCTAATACAAGATGGAAGTCAGAGATAGAGGGTCACCTTGTAGGAGCTGGGGAATTAGCTTGGAGCCAAAAAGGCAGGGAGAGACAGTGCGGGGACCACGGTGAGAAGCAACCCTGCTGTTGGCTCCAGCGCAAGAGAGAAGGTTGGAGTAGAAACTAGAGAACACAGGCAAGGCCAACATCCTTGAGAAGCAATGCTGAAGGTGGTATAAAGTCAAGGGCTAAAAACACTGGCTCTTAGCCAAAAGACAGAGAGTTCAAAGAATATACAAAATTGTTCAGTTAAGTAAAATCAAAGATTTTGAGGAGGAAGTGGTGGGGGGAACATAGACATGTTAGGGTAGATGGGGAGATGGAAAATACATCTTATTTGGGCTACTATAAGTTTGAAGTACCATCTACCCAAACACAGGCTGTGTAAATAGACTGGCCCATATAGGACATTGTGGACCCTGACACCAGAGGAACTGTCATGGGATGGGGAAGGTTGAGCATGTCCAAACCATGGAAAACTCAAAGCTTGAGATTAGAATCTTATCCTCAGACCAGTAGGTGTAGGACTAACTCCCTCCTTGTTTTTGTGCCTGCCTTGGGGCATGTAACCAGAAGACCCTGCAACCAGGTGATCATAAGTTGTCAGCCAGGACGCACAGCAGCTGGAGCACCTCTCCATGCAAATGAGGCATCACAGCTTTCAGCCAATGATCTTTTGCCACCCTGGATAGTCCCACTCCCAAAACTATATAACCCTTGGTTCACCCTGAATAAAGTATGTGTTCAATTCAAACTCACCCCCCCCCCCCAAATAAAGAAGTTACCACAAGCTCAGATCGTCTCAGAAAGTCAACTAGATCTGGATGCTGTTTGTCCCAGACTCCGCTTCACCTTCCTTGGCCTGGCTTACATCAGCATCTCATACCCAGGAGGACTGTGGATCCCACCCCTTCCAGACATTGCCCATTCTTCTCCCAGCCAGTGTACTGGCAGCATTGAGGTACCCTGAGACAAGAGTCTCAGGTGTCTCTCTTCATATGACATCTGCACTTACTCTGAGATATGAGGGAAGGGGAGGGTCATGAAAGAAGGCACCAAATATCTCCCACAGAGTCAGCAAAGTGAATTCAATAGGGGAGTGGGACAGTAGGAGTTGGCAGCTTGGTGTATCTTTGGGCTTTGTGGTCATCACACTGAAGCAAGCCTCAATACGGTGGCTTTTATCCCTGACATGAGAGCAGAAAGTATCTGAGTACTGGAGTCTTGGGTAAGACAATCAGGGGTAGATTACCCAGGGCTGCAAGGGGCTGGTGAGTTTTAAATGGTAAAGGAGTCATGAGCTTGACTTGTCAGTTTGAGATGAGGAGGAAAGTGATGGCTACAGGAGAAGCAGGATCCCCTCGAGAGAACTGGGGTTCAATGGAAGCCAATGGCTAACAAATATCCAATAAAGGAGAATGCAGAAGGGAACCCAGCACACTGCCTCCTCTTGCCCTGCTATGGAGAATAAGGTCTACAGAGCACAGTGGAAATTATAGCTTGGAGGAGAGAAGTGGGAAATGAGGTTAAGGAAAAGAGAAGACAGAAAATAATGTGTAAGAATACAGGAACATAAGGCTGGGCAAGGGAAGTTACTGAGATCATGAACAGGAAATGATCCAGAACCTGCAAAGCATATGTAAGAAATAATAAAAATCACAATACAGGAGAGGGAAGAGATGAAGCCGCTTCACTGTACGACTGTATAGTGATTCACAGAAAAGCAAATTCTTAGCAGATAATACTGCAAGTAGTTCGTTCTGGACATAAGAGTTTCAATTTCATTGCACACTACGGATGGAAGTTGCTTCAGTGTTTTACAAGTGGGAGCTATTGTGCTGAAATTAAAACCCAGAAGTTTTCTTTATGAAGATAAGCCTCCTTATCGCTACAGGAGAAACTTTAAGTTCTAATTAAACTTCTAAATTAACCTAAATGAAGCTCAGCTTCATTTAATAGAATCCTAGAATTTCAAATTACATAGGACTTAGATATCACCTACTTTGACTTAGCCTATCCAAAGCAAAGGAAGAAAGAAGGAAAAAGAATTGATTAATCCTTCTTGACTCCAAACATTCTGGCTTCCTCAGACTCTCCTCAGCATATATATTTCCCCCTTGTCCTGATTAAAGGCAGACTGCCCAGGCATGTAGAAGCTATGTGCAGGCCAGGTAGAGGCTGTTATAGCCCCATCCCCCAAGTCTCCTTCAAATGCCCAAGCTCAATAGAGTTTCAATATCTAGCCAGGTTCCCTCTAAGAAAGATGGAAACAGATTCAGTATCTGCTGGCAGGCACCAGAGTTAGAAAATGATGAGTCAAAGAGTCAGAAGAAGAAGGAAGCCCAGAGACAGGAGCCTGACATCTAGGTGACTGCTGGTTCTGCAAGCCCAGGGTGCACCGGGGAGAAGGGCCCTGGAAGCACAAAGGGATTTGGGGTGTGGTCGGGAACACTTATCCTCTAGAAGTTGGGGTACTTGAAACAGAACAATCCTTACAGGAAACAAAACCTAGCTTCGAAACACATCAGCCTTGGTTAGAATATTGTGATTAGAATTGCCAGTGCCCTTAAATTAGCAGCATACCCAAAGGGGGAAAAAAATCTCTGGATAGAAATAGCGTTTTAAAAAAAAAAAGACTTCTATTTATCCATGTGAAAATGTTACTTTCTTGCCATCTGGTACTAAATAAAAAGTAACTACAAGAAATGAAAGGCAAAATCAATAACGCAGATAATACAGATATTATTGCCTGACATGGAGATACCAGATAGTTAATTCAATTTCTAACAATATGCTCAGGAAAGCTTAAGAGTTTTGGTAGAATAACTGGATTTTTTTTATTATTAATATAAGTTGTGCATGGTGGTGCACTCTGTTTTTAAAGATTTATTTATTTATTTAATGTATGTGAGTTTTTTGTCTTTTTTGAGACAGTCTGAATCTGTAGGTCAAGCTGACCTAGAACTTACTGTGTACTTTAATGGTCTGGAAATTTAAAGTGATTCTCCTGGCTTAGCCTCTGAAGTCCCGGAATTATATGTGTGAGCCACCATACCTGGCTACAAGATTTTTAATTAATTAGAGTGGTGGTAAATACCTGTCATCCCAGTATTCAGCAGGTCAAAGCAGGTAGATAGTGAGTATGCATCCAGCCTAGGCTACTGCAAGTACTATCAACAATCAATCAATGATCAAGGAAGGACTCTCCCTGTCCCTGCTAAACTACTGGCTAATGATGGGCTGTGTGTGTATGTGTAATCATTTTCACTTGTAGAGCCACTGAGTAGGACCACCAGGCTTCTCCTGATAGTTCCATGTTCATGATCACAGACATCCTGGTTACATTCAGTGGGGCACACGTGCATAGACACACACACACACACACACACACACACACACATATGGCAGTTGGCAGTTGGGGGAAGGTTAGGAAAATGACTTTTGGAGGGTAATACAGGTGAGATGAAGACAAAATGAAGGGAGAGATGGAAAAATGGAAGGGAGTGCGAGGAGAAGGGCTTAGTCAATACAAGAGATCCAGGAGAGGGAGGTAACACTAAGGGATCATATCGTTTTATATTTACCTAAAATATATGTAAGTATGTCTGTATATGAATGTATACAGTTTAGATGATGAAATGCCACTTGAGGTGATAAGGCTCCCCCCAAGAGAAATAGACAATTTAACAAAAACCCAGCACCAGGGATAACCTTTCAAATTGTTGGTCAGGGGAGTCCAAGAGATGCTAAACCAATTTAGCAGTTTGTACTCATTATTTACTCGCATATATATGCAATAATAATATAGAATAATAGACCATGAGTAATAGAAACAGAAATGAGGGAGGGAAGAGCATTTACAGACAGATGGCATGTGGCAAAAAGGTGAAGGCATCTAGAAGTGGAGTCACAGAGAGTGACGTAGCAGAAGTCACGTGAAGAGAAAATGACCAAGAACTTTAAAAGAAAAGGGAAATAATCAAGCCATTGATTTAAAGGAAGCCACGCGTCTCCAAGAGGAGATAGATACATAGAATATATGGAGGTATATATTAGGATATGTCATTTACTATACTCCAGTTAGGGTACTGTCATGAAAATTCCACAGCCTGGGGAGGCTAATAAACAACAGAAATTTGTTTCTCACAGTTTAGAAGAGCGAGAAGTCAAGGAACGGCTTCAAAGAATGTTATGCCTGGTGAAGGCCCACGTCCTGGCTTAGATATGACAGCTTCTTACTGTGTCCCCACCTCAGACAAGAGAAAGGGGCTTCTGGGGCCCTTCTCGTATGATAGTAATCCCAGCACAAGCACTTTTCTTCATGACTAAATCACTGAACAACCAAATCAACTGCTCTGCCTTCCAGTCCCATCACACTGGGGAATTCACGGTCCAATGCAGGAATTCTTGAGGACACGCATTCACTCTGTGGTACCATGAAGGTGGAAACCACCACAGTCGAAAGCAGCCATCATCACTCCAGGCCCCAGGGGAAGATGGCCTTCAAAAAAGCCCTCATTATATTGAGAGCTGGGTAGTATCATTTCTATCAACGAAATCATTTTTTTTTTATTAAATCTCTTCCCATGAAGAAAACTCCAAACCAGATGGCTTCACTGATTAATTCCCCCAAACAGTTAAAGAAGGAATAACACCAGGAAAACAGAAAACTCCTCCAGAGAGGCAAAAGAAGCTCCCTCCCCAAGTTATCTCATGAAGGTAACATATGTTTGATATCTAAGTGACAAAGCTATTATAAGAAAGGGAGACTACAGGCCAATTTCTTTATGAATATGGAAGAAAATGTCCCAAGCAAAATATTAGCAAATGAAATCCAGCAATATATTAAAACAGCCTTGCCTGCATTCCTCTGGAAAGCTTGCATTTCTTGGCTATGCTCTATGATAACGAAGTTTGGATTTTTTTCCCCTGAGAAAAAAAATGATTTAATGCATGAAACATTGATACAAATTTACCTCATTAAAGAAATAAAAACAAGAAAGATCATTTGATTGTCTCAAAACGACTATAAGACATATGATTAGAAAATAAACAAGTTAAAAACACCAAGTATATTCAGGAAAGGGGGAACCTTTCTTTCGTAACTCGTATGGTGGGCAGGAAGTACACAGTGGAGAAAAGGCAGTCTGCCCAACAGATGGTTCCAGACAACCTGGGTATCTACACGGGAGGGATGAAACTGGATCTCTCTCACCTTGCACAAAAATCAGCTCCAAATGAATCAGAGACATGAATGTGAGACATGAAATTCTGAAACTGTGGAAGAAAAATTGAGGGAAACACATGGAGATTAGGCACAGGCTAACACTTCCTGAATATCACTCTAGCTGCCTCAGAAAGAATGCCAAGGATCTACAAATGGGGCTTCATGAAACCAAAGAGCTTCCACACAGCAAAAGGAGGCTGCTACCCGAGTGAAGAAACAGCCTGCAGAATGGGCAAAACCTTTGCCAGCTACACATATGATAATATTAATACCTAACATACACAAGCTCAAAAATGTAAGCGAGAAATCAAGCAGCCCAATCAATAAATGGGCCAATGAAATGGACAGATGAAATGAAAACGACCAATAGACATACGAAAAAAAAGTTCAACCTCTGTGCTGGCTACTTCTATGTCAACTTGATACAAGCTAGAGTCATTTTGGAAGAGGGAACCTCAATTGAAAAAATGATACCACCAGGCCTATGGGCAAGCCTGTTGTGCATTTTCTTTCTTTCTTTCTTTCTTTTTTTTTTTTTGGTTTTTCGAGACAGGGTTTCTCTGTGTAGCCCTGGTTGTCCCGGAACTCACTCCATAGACCATGCTGACCTCGAACACAGACCTCAGAAATCCGCCTGCCTCTGCCTCCCAAGTGCTAGGATTAAAGGCATGCGCCACCACTGCCCGGCCGTGCATTTTCTTGATGGATGATTAATCAGGGAGGTCACAGCCCATTGTAGATAGCCATCCCTCAGCTAGTTGTCCCAGCTGCTACAAGAGGTGGAACAAGCCACAAGGAGCAAGCCAGTAAGCAGCACCCCTCAACAGCAGCTCCCCTTGACAGCAGCTCCCCTTGACAGCAGCACCCCTCGACAGCAGCTCCCCTCAACAGGCGCTGCCCTTGACAGCAGCACACATTGACAGCCACACCCCTTGACAGCATGTGCATCAGCTCCTGCCCAGGTTCCTTGTTCGAATTCCTACTCTGACTTCCTTTAGTGATTGGCTGTGATGGGAACTGTAAACTGAAATAAATTTTTTTCTCTCCAAGTTGCTTTTGGTCATGGTTTTATCACATAAATAAAAACAACCTCACTAAGCCATCAGAGAAATGGAAATCAAACTCCACTGAGATTCCATCTTACCTCTATGAGAAGGTCAGCAGTCAGGAAAACAACAACAATCGCTGGGGAGGATCTGGACGGAACAGAAGCTTAGACAACACTGGTGTGAAGAACACTCGTTCAGCCACAGGGGAGTCAGGGTGGAGGTTTCGCAAATGGGCAAAAAGATCTACATTTGGCCTGTCTGCACCTCTGTAGGATATTTACCAAGAGACTTCAAGTCATTGTATCACAGAGATACTTGAATATTGATACTTAGCTTACTGCAGCACTGTTTATTATAGTAAGGATATATATATAGTAAATATATAATATATTACTATATAAGCACAAGAGGTGGCAATAACAGGTAGATGGATAAAGAAAATGTATGCAATGGCAATTTTTGACTGAAACAAAGTTATGCTATCTGTAGGGAGACAACAGCAATTGGAGGTGGTCATGTTTAGTGAATTAACCCGGTTTCAGAAACACGAGTATCACATATGTTTTTTCACTTGTGGTTCTTAGATTTTATATAGATACATAACATCATGTATGTATACAAGACACAAAAGTAGGGGTGAAACTGTCTAAGGGGAAAAAGAGACTAATGGAGCAAGGGAGGGGGAGTGGAGGGAGCAGGGGAGGGGAAGAGGCAAGGAAGGGGCAGGGAAGGGGCAGGGGAGGGAGAGGGCAGGGTGGTACGGGAGGGTATGCACATTGAATGGTATCTTCTTGTATGAAAATTTGTATAAAAAGTGTAAAAAAGTTAATGTGAACTACACTTGCAATATATTAAAATTTCCCTCTGAAATTGAGAAAGAGGCAAGAATGCCCAAGTTATCTATCACCTAGATTCAGAAATGTGTTAGTGGCTCTAAACAAAACAAGAAGCTAAGAAAGTTCAATGAAATTTATGCTAAAGATACAGAATTATGTAAAACAATGTTTACATATTATGTAAAGTAAAGAAAAATAATGTCAACATTACTGGAGGAATATAACATATTGATAATTTAAAGAATCAATAATGTAAAATTGTGAATTTTGCTTAAATCTCCAGATCTATTTTAATGCCAGAGCATCAGCATGACTGGAAATTATTAGGCTTCTTATAAAATTTAAATGAAAATTAAAAGAATCAGGAATAGGTTAAAAATGAAATGAAATACTTCTCCTTACTATCAATTCTCTGGGTTAAAGATGGTATGGTAGTGACAGACAACTGTGTGGAACACATCAAAGTGTACATATCACAAAGGTGAAAGGGCAGAGTTGGAAGGTCAAGGTTTTGTTTTGTTTTAAATAAAGTGTTGTATTGACTGGATATCTACATGAAAAAATGCTACGTGGAAATACTTTAAACCAAACCCAAACCAGTTCCAGATGGCCCATGGAAATAATCTGAGTGGTGAAACAGTAAAGCGTCCAACAACAGGCAACAACTCTATAGCATACTATACAGACTCCAGTCTATAGCATACTATACAGACTCCAGTCTATAGCATACTATA
>NW_022196914.1:51450519-51450925 GCF_008632895.1 Mastomys coucha
CTCCAGTCTATAGCATACTATACAGACTCCAGTTTCTTGGTCACACTAGTAATTTAAATCCTATGCTTAAAAAGAGTGACACCTTAAAAATGTGGTTAGATTATGGAGTAACCTCAACTCTGACACTGCTGAAAAGAGTGAAGAGTTTAAGAATACAGGTATCAGGGTTGGAGAGATGGCTCAACAGTTAAGAGGACGGACTGTTCTTCCAGAGTTCAAGAGTTCAAATCCCAGCAACCACATGGTGGCTCACAACCATCTGTAATGAGTCCTGATGTCCTCTTCTGGGGCGTCTGAAGATAGCTACAGTATACTTATATATAATAAATAAATAGGCTGGAGTGGGCCAGAAAAAAAAAAAAGAATACTGGTATCACCCAGTGAAAGTGATCATGTATATGTATAC
>NW_022196914.1:51451136-51457019 GCF_008632895.1 Mastomys coucha
AGAGAGAGAGAGAGAGAGAGAGAGAGAGAGAGAGAGAGACTGCTATGTAGTGTTTCTGTTTTTCTTCTTCTGATTCAGAACATCTGGCTTAAGTCCTGCTCCCCTCCTAGGTGACTTTGAGTACATGCAGATGATTCATCAACACCCAGCCTCTTCTAACTCCTACTGCAGCTTGGCACCCCAGCAGCTGTATTCTATAGTTTCCTATCTTTTGAAACCTCTCCTTAATTATTCTCAACATTTCAGTTCTTTGACCTCTGGGTCACATGTTCTGTGTGCTCACTTCCTCTCTTACCTATTGAATTTGGGCTGCAGACTTTGTCCCTTCAGCCACTTACCCTCCAGTTCTCTTGTGTCCCTTTCCTAGTGCCTCTGCATCTTAATCCTGTTGAAGTCCCAGTTCTGGATGACTACCTCCTTTGCCCTTGAATCCAGGGTGCTGAGCATTTCTTCAGAGAACCACATAACTGCCCTAGCTCCCAGGGGTCCTCCACATCTCCTGCACATCCTGATAATTTCTCTAGGTCTTTTTCTATCTCTCCCAGGAAGGAACTCAAGCTGTATTTGTTCTAAAGCTCTGCATCCTTCTCTGTCTGTCATGAAGATAAACTTCCTTCCCACCTCACAGTAAAAAAGGGACAAACCATACAACATCCTTTCTTACCCCACTAACTGCATCTGATCATAGCACATATATGTTTCTTGTTTCAGAGGAACAGCCACCTTCCCTTTCTTTACTATACTCTCTTTCTAGGGCTGTATTCTTCTGGCTCTACCCCTCCTCTCTCCCCACTTTTTTAACACCCTAGTTGTTCCCACTGGAAATGAGCAAATCAACGATGATGAAGAACAAAGCTTTCTTTTCCTTTTCATGCTCTTCTCCGAGCATCACTCACCTCCTTCTCCAATCATAGAAAGATCTGTGCTATGTGTGCTTCCTCATCTCCCACGCCAATCAACAAGCCATATCACATGTTTATTTACCACAAGAACACAGATGACTTGGTGCTGCTAACTGGACGAGCACACTTCAGGCTTTTCTTAACATGGATCCTCTGAAGCTGAGGCCCACTCATGCAGAGCTCCTCAATACCAGAACTTTCTGGTCTGCACATTGCTCACCCAACTGTCCTTAGTGCTGTTCAGAGGTAATCCACTCTTCTAAGGATCTTTACAGCCCCCTTTTAGGCTGTCTTCACTCTCCATTTTACACATGCCTGAGAGACATCATCTATTCCCAAGGACTCATTACTATTTATTGCTGATAACATAAAACTTCATAAATCTATTCCTTAACCATCTCCAATGGTTCCAATACATGGGTCTAATCCAAGACATCTTTCATGTTTTCTAAGCTTAGGATCCGCATCTCAACTCACACCTGTTAGTGATGTTATATGTCAGCCAGTTTCCCCATACTGTCAGCTTGACTTCAGTGTCACATGGTTAGTGCCACCATGATTTAGCTCCACATGCCTCTGCCCCCATCTACACCAGTTTCATGCTTTGCTTAGGTTACTTGTGCCTCTTAACTGGTCTCCTGGCCCCAATTCTCCTCTGCCCACAGAGGAGAATATCATTTCCACACTATAGCCAGCCTAATCTGCAGTTGTTGTTTAAATACTTGCTTTTCATTACATTTAGAATACAAGTGAACAGAATCCATGTCTGTGCTGTTAACCTAGGAACTACTATAGTACCTGATAATCAATAAAGCTATAAAGAAGTATTTATGAAAGAGATAGACAAACTGATATTCTTATCCTTATCTAATTTAGAAGTAATATAGAAACAGCCCTAAAGATATCATGTGGGTGCCATGATGTTACTACGTAGCTTGGAACCCCAGAGTTTGGTGCAGCTCTGATCCATAATTGCTGAGCCAACAAGAAGCAAATCTCAGAACTGAGATGTTAAGGCACTCTGCATTGTGACACACTGGAAGCATCTGAGGAAGTGGTGGGACTTCTCCAAGACAGAAGAGAAGTCACCTGTCAGCTTACACCTGCCATAGCATCTGACCAGTGCACACACTCATCTCATCAAGTGACCAGTGCACACACTCCTTTCCATCATGTGACCAGTGCACATACCCCTTCCCATCATGTGACCAGTGCACCCACTCCTTTCTTCCCATCATGTGACCAGTGCACACACACATGTTAAAGCCTTTTTTGTCTTCCATCACACTAGATTATCTCTTATTTCTGTCATTGCAATATCAGCTCTCTCAGAGCAGTAATTTTGTTCTATTTTGTTATTAAATCTATAGCACGTGTTCAATGAATATTATTAAATTATATTGACTGAACAGGTATTGTTAAATGTTTACTTTGTATAATTAAGATAACACATTAAGATAATTTGTCTCCACTTTAGATATTTAAGAAGAGTCCATGAAAGTTGTATCATTTCCTTAAGATGTTGCTTAGAGTTATAATACTAAAAGAAACACAAATAACATGGAAGAAAATTTGAAATATATCAATCACAATAAAAATAAACTAGTTTAGAGACAAAAACATAGACTGAAATTTGAACAATACAAACATATATAAAGGTGTGTATGTGTGAGTTTGTGTGCATTTAAGTGCATGCATGTGAGTATATATGATAAGCAAGTGAGATGAAGTAAGCTCGCCACAGTCTACCTCTCCCATTGATTGAAAAAAGAAGAAGAAATAATCCCACATGATTATCTCATTAGATGCGGAAAAGGCCTTTGACAATATCCAATACCCCTTCATGATAAAAGTACCAGAGAGATTACGGAGGTAAGGGATGTAGCTAAACATAATAAAAGAAATGTACAGCAAGCTTGTGGCTAACATCAATTAAATGAAGAAATTCCATTACAATCAGGAACAAGACAGGGTTGTCCACTTTCTCCATATCTGTTTATATAGTACTTGAAGTTTTAGCTAGAGCAATAAGACAACTGAAGGAGATCAAGGGGATACAAACTGAAAAAGAAGTCCAAAGTATTGTCATTAGCAGATGATATGATAGTATATATAAGAGACCTTAAAAATCCCACCAGGGAATTCCTACTGCCAATAAAAACTTTCAATGAAGTAGCTGGATACAAGATTAACTAAGACAAAACAAAACAAAACCAAAACCAAAACCAAACCAAACCAAACCAAAACAGTAACAGTAGCCCTCCTATATATAAGTGACAAATGGACTGAAAAATAATTCAGGGAGTAATATCTTTCACAATAGCCTCAAATAATATAAAATATCTTTGGGTAACTCTAACCAAGCAAATGAAAGATCAGCATGATAAAAACTCCACGTCTTTAAAGAAACTGAAGCAGATAGCTGAAGATGGAAAAATCTTCCATGCTCACAGATCAGTAGGATTCACATAGCCTAAAATGGCCATCCAACAAAAAGCAATCTACCAATTAAATACAATCTCCATCAAAATTTGAACACAATTCTTTACAGATCTTGAAAAGACAACTCTCAACTTCATATGGGAAAAAAAAAACAAAAACATCAGGACAGCTAAAACAATTGTAATCAATAAAAGAACTGCTGGTGGTATCACCAACCCTGATTTCACACTGTACTACAAAACTATAGAAATAAAAACCAAATGGCATTAGGATAAAACAGAAGGTTGATCAATGGAATTGAATTGAAGACCCAGACATAAATCCAAACACAAATGACTACTTAAATTTTTTAAGGAAGGAAAGACTTTATTTGGCTTTCAATTCCAGTTAGTTCATCATTTTGTGGAAATTAAGGTAGATATTTGAAGCAGGTAACATCCCATCCAGTCAAACAGAGAAAAGTAAATACATGGAAGCTGCTCGCTGCTCACTTTTCAACTACTTATGACTACTTAATTTTTTTTTAAGAAGCTGGAAATACACACTGAAAAAAAGAAAGCATCTTCGACAAACGGTGCTATTCTTTTTTTTTTTTTTTTAAAACGTTGCTGTTCTAACTCGATGCCAGCATTTAGAAGAAAGCAAACCGATCCATATCACCTGCATAAAACTTATGTCAAAGTGGATCACAGACCTCCACATAAAACCAGATACACCACAACTGACAGAAGAGAACAGAGAGAAAAGCCTTGAAAGCATCAGTCAGGAGACAAATTCCTGAGCAGAGCACCCACAGTACAGGCACTGAGATCAACAATTAAAGGAGGACCTTGTGAAACTGAAAACTTCTGTAAGACAAAGGGCACCAACTGGGTAAAGCAAGAGCCTACATAATGGACAAAGGCTTTTCCGATTAGTCCTCTACATCCTATAGAGGACTAATATCCAAAATACATAAAGAACTCAAGAAACTGGAATAAGAAAACCCCAAATACTTCAATTAAAAAGGGAGGAAGGCATAGATCTAAACAGAAAATTCTCAATAAAGGAATCTCAAATGGCTGAGAAAACTTTTTAAAAGTTCAACATCCTTAACTTTCATTGAAATGCAAATCAAGATGGCATTGATATTCCATCTTACACTTATCAGAATGGCTAAGATCAATAACCTAAGTGACAGCTCCTGCTAGTGAGGATGTGGAACAGGGGAACATGCCTCCATTGCTCCTAGGAGTGAAAACTTTCCACAATGGAAATCAGTATGGCAATTTCTCAGAAAACTGGGAATCAACCTACCCCAAGACTCCATCCTACCACAAAGACACTGACTCAAATATATTCATTTGTCTTTATTCATAATACTCAGAAACTGGGAACAGCCTAGATGTCCGTACTGGCTGGTTTTGTGTGTCAACTTGACACAGGTTCGAGTTATTACAGAGAAGGGAGCTGCAGTTGGGGAAGTGCCTCCATGAGATCCAGCTGTGGGGCATTTTCTCAATTAGTGATCAAGGGAGTAGGGCCCCTTGTGGGTGGTGCCATCCTTGGGATGAAAGTCTTGGGTTCTATAAGAGAGTAGGCTGAGCAAGCCAGGGGAAGCAAGCCAGTAAGAAACATCTCTCCATGGCCTCTGCATCAGCTCCTGCTTACAGTCTGCTTGAGTTCCAGTCCTGACTTCCTCTGGGATAAACAGCAATGTGGAAGTAAGCCAAATAAATCCTTTCCTCCCCAACTTTCTTCTTGGTCATGATGTTTGTGCAGGAACAGAAACCCTGACTAAGACAAATTGGTACCAGCACAGTGGGGGTGACTACCTGACCATGTTTTGGGGAGGACTGTGGAAGCACTTTGGAACTTTGAGCTAGAAGAGCCATTGGTTGTTAAGAGCTCTATGGGATGTTGTGTAGGAGCTTGGAAGATCATGTTCAGAACAGCACAGAAGATGGAGGCCTGGCTTGTGAAATTTCAGAGGGAAGATTAAAGACTCTTATCAGGGCCATGTTGTTTTGATTGTGAAGATTCTGTGGTTCTGGTTAGCTGGGGCTGAAGTATCAGCTGTGATTAACAAGATACCAGAACTACTAAAGTGAAAACTTTGCATTACTGGGACTATTGATGCTGGTTAGCTGGAGCTAAGAAATTAGTGGTGATTAAGAAGAGACCAGCATCACTGAGGTGACATCTTCTGGGAAGTGTTTTCTGAGAGTTCAAAGAGGCTGTGTTCCAGAGATAGCCAAGGTTGTACCTTGTGCTGCAACAGGACTTGGTAATGTGTAGGAGTCACCCAGGTGGTACTGGTTTTGACAGCACGAAGGGGTCATGAAGAGCAGCTGAGGCTCAGCACAGTGAGAGGCCATGGAAGGCCATAAGTGAAGGTGCACCCTCAGTTTGCAATTGATGGCCCAGGATTGAAGGTGTCATGCAAAGGAGTTGAGGCTTGGCACCATGAAAACAGTCTATGAGAGGCTATCGGTAAAGCCTAGTTACAGCAGTGTTTTGGGAATGCCAATACCATGCAATGACCACCAAGGACAGCAGC
>NW_022196914.1:51457736-51462557 GCF_008632895.1 Mastomys coucha
TCCTCCCCAACTTGCTTCTTGGTCATGATGTTTGTGCAGGAATAGAAACCCTGACTAAGACAATGTCCTTCAATAGAAGAATAGACAAATAAAATGTGGTCCATTTACACAATGGCATATTACTCAGCTGTTATTAAAAAAAAAAAAAAAAGAGCACTAAACTGCTCTTCCAGAGGTCCTGAGTTCAATTCCTAGAAACCACATGGCTCCTAACCATCTGTAACAGGATCCAATGCACTCTTCTGGTGTGACTGAAGACAGCTACAGTATACTCATATACGTAAAATAAATAATAAACAATTCTTTTAAAAAATGATATCCTGAAATCTACTGGTAAATGGATGGAACTGGAAAAAAAAATCATACTGAGGTAACCCAGACTGATTTAAGGCTGAAAATCTGTGTATGTCAAGGAAAAGATTCCAAAGTTTTCATCAGCTTCTCAAGGGAGTTTATGACTCCATACTGGATCAGGTCACTTTAATAAACTATCTTTAATATGATGCAAGCTTCAGAGAAAGATGGACATTGTGCCAGGCAGAAAAATGGTGGCTGAGGACACAACCTTCCATACACAGGTGTCTGAGATGTGATTCTGGTTCTTTTCGTAGATATTAGACTCTCAGCACATTTCTTTTGGGGTCTCAGTATCTCTTTTTACTAAAAGGTGTGGAGCCTATGAATAAAGAACTTAGAACACCTGGCACTTGGCAAGTATTTCCTGAGTGGCAGCTGCTGTTGCTAGAATACCTTTAGACAGGCAGATTCTACTTTTAGGAAGTTACATAATAGACACACACTTTCACATTTATTTCCAATTCCATGGAGCTTTAAGGAAAAGGAAGCACTTGGTTTCCTGTAAAGACAGTACCTGTCCTTAGGATGATGGCCTGGTTCTGCTTACGGAATAAATTATATGAAGCCAATTATAGGCAGCATAATGGCTCAAATACAGCTATGATATGCCTAGCTTGGGAACATGTTCTGAAGGAGTCAAATGAGTATTTTTAAAGTATTCAAAATAATATTTGTTTGGAAAGGAATACATTCACAATGGATTAGCCCTGACATAAGTTTACTTGATCAAATATTCCACACCAACCTTATTATCTAAAGAAGGCAGCTGACCCACTTACCACACACAAAGCCTTATGCCTCAAGACTCTACTTATCCTATATTGCTTAGGGAAGAACTTAAGGGCATCCATGCAGTTCTGCTCACATATTCACAAATCTAACGAACTGTAAAATGCTGGCAGTTACTCCTGGAGGCTGCCCCTGGACAGAGGAATAACACTTGGTTTGAGCAAGAAGGAAAATCAGACTCTTTAATGACAGTTGACGGAACTTTTAAAAGTAAATACACATTGACTTGGCAATTCCATACTAAGAATATATCCAAAGAAACAACCGGCATGCATAAGCTATGCTTATAGGGATATTACTCAGAATCTTGATAATACAAACTGAAAAAGACTCAATTTTCACACTAAAAAAAATTTGTTAAAATAAGAGACCAGCTTAGAATTCTGTGAAGTCATTAAAACATATTTAAACATCGGGATAAAAAGTCAGTGATCTAATTCTCTTTAATTCAGGACTATAATATGACTCATTTGTGTTTATATTTCTAACATACACACATACACACTCACACACACACACATACAGAAAGAGGCAGACAGACAGACACAGAGAAATACAAAGACACACAAATTCCAGAAAGTTATCTGCTTTGAAGTAAATGGTGCTAACTTAAAATGTCTTGGGATTTTAAATAATTTAATTTTCTCCTGTATTTTATATAATATATGTAATATTATATATATACATATATATATTCCTTTGTAAATCAGAGAAAGGATTGTTGCTCTTTGCTTTTCCTCAATAAATATGAAGGAAAATTAATGCTTTTAAGAATAATCAGACAAAGTAATTACATAAAATACACAGAATATGAGGGAGCTGAGGTAACCATGATTAACTATAAATCATGCTTCTGTTCTAAAAGCATTCACATTCAAAACATCTCAAAACCTTTAATGTACATCTGCAGGCTGAATCTGGACAGCAAGCGACTAGTAAGGACCTCTCCCACCGAAACCTACACAGCAGAGCACACTGCTATAGATTTACTATAGAAATGCTGAAGATTCTCTACCCATCTTCAACAACAACTTAAGTGATATTTGTAAAGAAGAATTCTGTTTTATATTTTAAAATTATCTACAATAGATTTGGTACAAGAAAATTTAGTCTCTTCAAATACATGCCTCCTTCCTTCCATTACAAAATAAAATATCATATTGAACTGCTTTCCCTGTGTTTCTTGTTTTAGAAAGTATAGACACGGCCCAGAGTTGATCCTGTGCCAAAGTACTCCATACCCAAATATGGCTGAGAGAAAGCTGGTTTCCCAGGAGTGCAGACACACCTGTGAGCACAGGTGAGACCATCACTTCTGCTCCAGGGGACCCCCTACACCCTGGAGTCCTCAGGACACAGGAACGGAGATGCAGCCTGGGACAGGACCCCTTCCTGTTTCCATCAGCGCCCAGAACTGACCCTGTGCCACAGCTCTCCATACCAAAATATTGCTGGTCTCCCATGAGTGCTGACACACAGGCTTGCAGGAGGGACAAGCCACAGTCAGAGACAGCAAGACCAGCTAACACCAGAGACATCCAGATGGCAAGAGGCAAGGGCAAGAACATAAGCAACAGAAACTAAGGCTACTTAACATCATTAGAACCTAGTTCTTCCACCACAGTTAAGCACCGGATACCCCAACACACCAGAAAAATAAGACTCTAATTTAAAATCACATCCCATGATGATGATAGAGGATTTTAAGAAGAACATAAATCACTTAAAAAAAATACAGGAGAACACAGGTAAATATCTAGAAGCCCTTAAGAAGGAAATACAAAAATCCCTTAAAGAATAACAGGAAAACACAACCAAACAGGGGAAGGAATTGAACAAAACTATCAAAGATCTAAAAATGGAAATAGAAACAATAAAGAAATCACAAAGGGAGACAACACTGGAGACAGAAAACCTAGGAAAGAGATCAGGAGTTATAGATGCAAACATCACCAACAGAATACAAGAGATTGAAGAGAGAATCTCAGGGTTAGAAGACACCATAGAAAATATTGACACAACAGTCAAAGAAAATGCAAAATGTTCCTAAACCAAAACATCCAGGAAATCCAGGACACAATGAATAAGAAGACCAAACCTAAGAATAGTAGGTATAGAAGAGAGTGAAGATTCCCAACTTAAAGGGCCAGTAAATATCTTCAACAAAATTACAGAAGAAAACTCCCCTAACCTAAAGAAAGAGATGCCCATAAACATACAAGAAGCCTACAGAACTCCAAGTAGATTGGACCAGAAAAGAAATTCTTCCTGTCACATAATAGTCAAAAAACCAAATGCACAAAACAAAGAAATAATTTTAAAAGCAGTAAGGGAAAAAGGTCAAGTAACATATAAAGGCAGGCCTATCAGAATTACACCAGACTTCTCACCAGAGACTCTGAAAGCCAGAAGATCCTGGGCAGATGTCATATAGACTCTAAGAGAACACAAATGCCAGCCCAGGCTACTATACCCAATAATACTCTCAATTACCATAGATGGAGAAACCAAGAGATTCCATGACAAAACCAAATTTCCACAATATCTTTCCCCAAATCCAGCCCTACGAAAGATAATAGATGGAAAATGCCAAGTCAAGGAGGGAAACTACACCCTGGAAAAAGCAAGGAAGTAATCTTTCAACAAACCTAAAAGAAGATAGCCACACATACATACAAATAACATCAAAAATAACAGGAAGCAACAATCACTGTTTCTTAATATCTCTTAACATGAATGGACTCAACTATCCAATAAAACGGCATAAACTAACAGATTGAACATGCAAACAAAACCCAGCATTTTGCTGCATACAGGAGACGTACCTAAGTGTCAAAGGCAGACACTACCTCATAGTAAAAGCTTGGAAAACAATTTTCCAAGCAAATGGTTCCAAGAAACAAGCTGAAGTAGCCATTCTAATATCGAATAAAATCAACTTTAACCCAAAGGTTATTAAAAAGGATAAGGAAGGACACTTCATACTGGTCAAAGGAAAAAAGATGAACTCTCAATTCTGAACATCTATGCTCCAAATGGAAGGGTACCCACATTCATAAAAGAAACTTTATTAAAGCTCAAAGCAAACATTGTGCCCCACTCAATAATAGTGAGAGACTTCAACACCCCACTCTCATCAAGGGACAGATCATGGAAACACAAACTAAACAGAGACACAGTGAAACTAACAGAAGTTATGAATCAAATGGATTTAACAGATATCTATAGAATTTAACAGATATCTATAGAACATTTCATCCTAAAACAAAAGAATATACCTTCTTCTCAGCACCTCACTGTACCTTCTCCAAAACTGATCATATAATTTGTCACAAAACAGGCCTTAGCAGATACAAGAAGATTGAAATAATTCCATGCATCCTAGCTATTAAAAATAATGACAACTCTGAGATTCCACCTCACACCAGTCAGATTGGCTAGGATAAAAGACTCAAGGGACAGCAGTTGCTGGAGAGGTTGTGGAGAAAGAGGAACATTACTTCATTGCCGGTGGGATTGCAAACTGGTACAACCACTCTGGAAATCAGTTTGGCAGTTCCTCCAGAAATTGGACATAGTTCTACGGGAGGACCCAGCTATACCACTTCTGGGCATATACTCAAAAGATGCTCCAACATGTAATAAGGACACATGCTCCACCATGTTCATAGCAGC
>NW_022196914.1:51463087-51517559 GCF_008632895.1 Mastomys coucha
TCCATCGAACTGAGTACAGGGTCCCCAGTGAAGGAGTTAGAGAAAGGACCAATGGAGTTGAGGGGTTTCCCTCCCCTTAGGACCAACAACAATATGAACTAAGTAGTACCCTCAGAGCTCCCAGGGTCTCAACCACCAACCAAGGACTGCACATGGTGGGTCTGATTGTTCTGGCAGCATTGTGTATAGTAGAGGATTGCAAATTCGATCATCAATAGGAGGAGAGGATCTTGGCCCTGTGAAGGTTCTGTGCCCCAGTGTAGGGGAATTCCAGGGCCAATAAGTGGGAGAGAGTGGGGTAGTGGGCTTGGGGAGAGGGGAGGCAACAGGGGTTTGTTCTTGTTTTTGTTTGTTTGTTTTTTTGGAGGGGAAACTGGGAAAGGAGAAATTTACATGTAAATAAGGAAAATATCTAAATATATATATATATATAATGACTTCATGAAATTCGCAGGCAAATGGATAGAACTTGAAAATATCCTGAGTGACATAACTCAGTCATAAAAGAACACACATAGTATATACTCACTGGTAAGTGGATACCAAAATTTGGGAATACTCAAGATTCAATTCACAGATCATATGAAACCCAAGAAAAAGGAAGGCTTCTTAGAAGGAGGAACAAAACACTCACAGGAGGAAATATGGAGACAAAATGTGTAGCAGAGATTGAAGGAAAGGCCATCCAGAGACTGCCCCACCTGGGAGTCCATCCCATTATATAAGTCACCAAACCTGGATGGGAGCCTGATATAGCTGTCTCCTGAGAGGCTCTGCCAGAGTCTGACAAATACAGAGGTGGATGCTTGCAGCAACCATTGGACTGAGCATGGAGTCCCTGATGGAGGAGTTGAAGAAGGGACTGAAGGAGCTGAGGGGGTTTGCAGCCCCATGGAGGGAGCAACAGTGTCAACTGGCCAGACATTCCGGAGCTCCTGGGGACTGGACCACCAACCAAAGAGTACACATGGAGAGACCCATGTTGAACATCAGTGGGAGGAGAGGCCCTTGGGCCTGAGGGTGTCTGATGCCCCAGTGTAGGGGAATGCCAGGGTGGGAAAATGGGAGTGGGTGGAGAGGAGCACCCTCATAAAGGGTAGGATGGGATAGGGGGTTTCTGAAGGGGAGATCTGGAAAGGGGAAAACATTTGAAGTGTAAATGAAGAAAATATTCTATAAAAAAAGAAACAAAATAAAATAAAATAAAGCATAGACACATCCCTAAGCCTGAGTTTTCTATTAAATTTATTATCTTATTCCATCAGTTAGTCCTTATTCACTTGCTATGTTAGTCATAGTATATTTATTCATTGTATATCAGAGGGAGTACACACACATACACACACACATACACACACACACACACACACACACACACATAACTTCACATGTTTTTGAAAAGTAGATTGGACAGAAGGAAGTACACCTGGACCATTACACTGGAAAAAAATAACCCAAGCATATTATAAAAATAATGGTGTTGGCTTTCATAAATGCTTGATATACTTTGGTGGTGTATTTATTTATGGGCCACTCTTTAAAAATAATACATTGACTATAAACGTTAATATGGGGAACTTAGCAGCTGATATGAACCAGAGAAAATGACTAGTGAGAAAAAGCTGAAGAAGACGGAAGTGGAATGAAAATAAAGTTAAAAGAAATGCATGACAGAGTTATATGCGTACAGCAACCACTCTATCCAAAACAATCAAATATAAGGTGATGCTGCACAGCAGCATGTGGGGGTGGAGTCAGGAGGATCAAAGTTCAAGGATAGCCATGGCTACATAGTGAGTTTGAAGCAAACCTGAGCCATATGAGACACTGTATCAAGAAAGAAAACAGAAAAAAAATAAAAATAAATAAAAATAAAAAAAAAAGAAAGAAAACAGAAATAGCATCTTTGTTTGGTAGCTTACAGTCCTAACTGGTGAAGAAGACATCCAGGGTAAAGCCCCAGCTGAGCCTGCACTCCTTTCTCCCCTCATCCTGTGCCACCTTCCCTAGCACGCCAGCCTCTAGACAGGACTTACCACCTACCCATCACAAACCTCTTTGTAAAATATCGGACATGAGAATATAAATATTCCTCAAACTTGAAGTTTGGGAACTAAGGTGTTTATTAAAAATTAAAAATTGATAGTAGGTAATTATAAAAATGAAATGTGCTAGGATGAGTAATATTAAAATGAATTATTAAGTATTTTAAATGGTATTTTATTTTTATATTTATAAGCTGTTCCTTTTTCAAGAATAGAAATTCTAATGACACACTATTAAATTTCTTAAATAAGGCCTTTGGATAAATTCAAGGCATGCAGTGAATCAAAAGTTTAATGATCAAAAGCTAAGAATTATTCTGCTCAACTAGGTACATGTGAAACAGAAACTATCAGGCAACATCTTGTTTTTAATTGTTCAATAAAATAAACATGTAAGCTCAAATACATCAGTAGATCCGGGGTATTTATAAGAAATGCAATCTAAAACTCTCATTAAAATGGAACAAAGCAAATCAGAAAAATTATGTCAGTAAGACTAAATTTTTTAAAAAAAACTCTATTTAGATTAATGTGAACATTCGTGGCGAGTGGTCAGAAACTTGAGAAAGTCTGCGCTAGATGGGAAGATGGTGTTACAAGTCTGACTCCTGTGACAAAGCTAAGATACTCAGGCAAGGCAGTTTAGCCAAGGACAATGAAAAACAAGTTTCATATGCTGCCTCTTCTTTTTAAATACATGCACGTGCGCACACATGTGTGTGCATGTGTATGTGTGTATGTATGTAGGTACCCATGGAGCCCAGAAGAGGGAATTGGATCCTCCTGAGCTGGAGTTACGGGTGTTGTAACATGCCAAAGACATTGGTGCCGGGAGCAGAGCTTGGGTCCTCTGCCAGAACCATGTCTCCAGTCTTCATATGCTTCTTTATGCAAAGGGCACAAACCAAATTCATAAAGACTTTATAAAAATGTGGTGGTTTTCTATAAACAAGAACCATGTACCATGCATTATGAACTATGCACTATAAACAACAGTGGATTTGTCTGGATTGACCAAACAATGAATATAGAAAGTGAAGTATGTTGATGATATCCATTATCCAGTCTCCATTACACTGATGATATACTGTATCCAAGGCCATCAACGACTCAATAAATACTAAGAGTTACAGTGCATACACAGATTGACAATCTAAAAGCAGTTATTAGTAGAGTCAAGAGAAGAATAGCCCTTCACTAAGATGCCCAAGTACACAATGATCTAAGCACATTTTAGCCTCTTAAAACAAGTGACAAAGTTACTGAGAACTGTTCAAATATCACGTCTACAAAACAACAAACAAACAAACAAAACCCAACAAAACAAAAAACAAGCGAGCAAGCAAACAAACAAATAAAAAAGTCCAGAAAGACAGACACAGCACCGGGCCTCCATAAATTTGCTCACCAAATGACTTACTATTGCTCAGAATATCTACAAACTCAGCTACAACAAATTAGCAACAAATTACAGAGAAAACAACCACATGATATTGGCACTGCTATTTAAATCAAACTCCATGGTGAAAGGAGCCAGACATGGAACTGGCAGAGGTTCTGAAGAAGCAGCGGCAATCCATAAAGCAACTTAATTTTCTTGTCATTTAAGAATTAAGCCACTTCCAGTTCACAAGGATCCTACCAGGTGTGCTAAATTGATGTCATTATGATCCATCAGGAAATACCCATGGAGACCTATAGCAACACTGAGCTGTTTTGTCAAACAGCTGTGTGTTTTAATTGATTTGTATTATTTAAAATAGGAAGAGTTAAAAGTCAGTTATCGGATGTTGTGTAAAAGAGATGCCTAAAGACTCTAGGGAGACTGAGTTCAGAAGAAGCCAATCACTGGCGCTTCACTGGAGCACTTACAATTCTTACTAGAGGAAGCACAATTAAATCATCAGCTATCATTATAAATCACCAAGGAGCACATGAAGCTTCCGTATTCAAGACCCCTGAGCCAATGACTTCCTGCACTGAAAGTCAAGAGGAATTTAGTCACTGAAGGTATCTAAAATATTTCTGTTGTTGAGTTTTATATACATGCTTTGTTTTAATCTTTGAGAAGCTTGTTATGGTAAGAAAATGAAACTTCCTGAAATTATCATCCTTTTGCACGTTTTAGGTAAGCCCAAGTATTCAAGCTGAAATCCTGGTATGTAGGTAAACAGTGTTTTACAAAGACTTCTGGTATTCTACTTCCTATAGATATTTAAGATAGTGCTTTTTTATTTTCATGTGTGTGTATGTGAGGTGCACATGCATGTAAACATTCATCTGGAAGCCAGGGGTTGATGTTGGGAATTAACCTCAATGGCTCATCATCGTCCTCAATGACAAGGTCTGTCAATCAAAAGTAGAGCTCACCTATATGACTAGTTGCACCAGAGAGCTTGCTCTGGAAATCCTGTCTGTTTTCATAGGCTAAAATCACAGGTGGGCTGCCACACCCATTAAATATTTGTATGAGTTCTGGGGATCAGAACTCTGGTCCTCATGCCTGTACAGCATACACTTTAAACAAAGCCATCTCTCCAGTCTCTTCACCTGGTTCTTGCACAGGACACGCAATGCAAGGAAGAAAAACAATAGTTCCATAGTTCCACTCATGCAGCATCCTTCACTGACTTGGACTCAGGCCCCTCAGGCACACAGAACCAGAAAACAAAGGGCTTCAAAATTCTTGGCTCCCAAATTTAAAGCATCCAGTTCAAGTGCTAGAAATAATCTATTTAAAAGTAGATAAGATATAGGTTGTGATTCATACATAACTCTCCTGCTTACTGTTAAGGATCAAGGCAGGGACTTGAAGAAAAGGCAATTCTGAACAGGCTATCACACAAAAGAGACTTATGTGCATGTGCTCATCCCTCACAAGCCCAAATGCACATGTTCATAAAATCATCCAACGTGATGGACTCCTTTGTGGTTTGGGAGCACGAAAATAGAAGTATGTCTTTAGCACGTTAGCTACAGAGCTGGAAATCATATAAAGAACCGTATCTCCCATCATGTATTCATCTCAGCAGTGTTAGGTAGAAATGACAGGAAGTCTGATTGGGCCTGAGGACCAAGGACAGCTCCAGGAGGATCCACTAGCCCAGTCATGTATTCCTTAGGTACAATGCCTACGGGCCATTTACCATTTAGGGACCCATGAAAATGTTTATATTACTTGTAAAAAGAAAAAACCTTTTAGGTGAAATTAAATATTTTGGCATAGAAGGTGAATATAGTCATCTCTATTACAACAGTTATAAAATTATAATTTTAATATTTTTGTGTGGGAAAAGGAGCCTGCAATAGTTTGTAACAGACTTTAGTGTATATCCTAAAAGTTTATAAACTAGAAATTTGGTCCCTTGTGTCGTAGTTTGGAGCCTGGTAGAAAGGTGGTTCCATTACCAGGATTTTAGGAATCACTTTCTTTGTGGCTGTGAGGTGATAAAGTCCCTAACAAACAATTCAATGGAAGAAGCACTTGTTTTGTCTCATAGCCTAAGAGGGTATGACAATGGTGGCAAAGGCATGACTCATAGGGTTGGGAATGCATGACTAGAACACCTCACATTTCAACAGGCAAGGAGCTGAGAGAGGGCACGCTGGTATTCAGCTGTATTTCTCCTATTTTCTTTTTGTTTTTTTCTTTTCATGGTTTTGGAGCTTTATTGTAGAAAACAGAGAGAGAGAGAGAGAGAGAGAGAGAGAGAGAGAGAGAGAGAGAGAGAGAGAGGAAGAAGAAGAAGAAGAAGAAGAAGAAGAAGAAGAAGAAGAAGAAGAAGAAGAAGAAGAAGAAGAAGAAGAAGAAGAAGAAGAGGAGGAGGAGGAGGAGGAGGAGAAGTAGAGGCCGGCCATTGCCACGTGGAGAGAGGAGAGAGGCACGAGAGATGAGAGTAAGAACAAGAGCTCTTAAGAGCTCTTTTTCCTACTTTCATTCTATTCAGTTTGGGACCCAAGTTCACCCACCCTCAGGGCAGGTCTTCCTACCTTAGCTAAAACTCTCTGTGAATATCTCTTAGAGGCACACCCAGACGCAAAGTCTCCTAGATGGTTCCAAATCCCATCAAGCTGACAAGACTAATCTTCGAAGACTGTGTCCTCTCAGAAGGTTTTGATGTAGTTTTCATGGGACAATAGTTAGCTCCCTTATAAATAACATGGAAAGAACAAAGCAAAGCTGGCCCTGAATCCTTCTGACTTTATTTTTTGGCATGTGATCTCTAATGCATGCATGTGTCTGTCTTCCTTTCTGATTTTCTGCCTTGCTGTTATGTTTTCAGGGGCATCCTCACCAGAGGCCAGATGGCGAACCATCTGCCTCCAAAATGGTGGTAACCCCAGGAAGTTTTGTTTTGTTTTCCAAAATAAAGTGCCCATGTTCAGATATTTCACTTTGGTACACAAAATGAACTAATACAGATTCCATAATGGTGAATATTCTATAGTCCTTAAATGTAAAAATGTTGAAGGAGAATGAGGGAAAGATGGAAAAGGAGTGAAGCAGCCTAGAGCAAAAAGAGATCTTGCAGTCCAAGCAATCAACTAAGGTACAAGGGTTTATTATCAACTATATGGGCAAGGAGAGGGGTGGGTCAAACCCTAAACTTAATCTAGTTTATTAATCAATTATTGTAGAAATTACTGAAATAACTATTTACCCTGAAGTAATTAATGCTGATTATTTTTACATAATGTATTTTCTTACATATCCTAGACAATGTTTAAAATATTCTATATATATTGATTAATTTAGTTTTCCTTCCAACTCTGTAGATTCTAGTATCATCTGTATAGGAAAATTAAACTAAGACACAAGGCGCTTCATAATTTGTGAAATGGCCTGCAACTTCAAGTACTAATACACACACACACACACACACACAGAAACACACACACAACATTTACCGTTTGCCAAAGCAACCAATCTTCTTTGGTAAATAACTGATTTAAAATTTGGACAGGACATGTATGACATTTATGTGCGACCTCTCATATCATAAGGCAAGAAAAGCATTAAAAAATATATAGGCTGTATCAACAATACTCAGGAGTTAAAGAGATGTTCTCTAGTAATAATAGTTGAACATCAAAAAAGACAGTCACTACCATGAACTGAAATACTAATATCTACTCACAGAAATTTAATAAAAAAATGCTTGGTGTCTTCTAGAGGCTGTTAAATTATCAACCCATCATCTGCAAAGCTAGAACAACAACAAAGAAGTAGATGTTTGCTGCCTTTTAGAAACAAAACAGACCTTAACTGACAAGAGTGGTGGGAGAAACTTTGTCATTACCGAAATAGTTCAACGACACAATTAAAACATCCCAACTATTGCAACCCTTAATGAGTTAATGATATAGGGTCATCAGTAGATGCTAATATCAAAAAAAAAAAAAAAAGAGCCACAATCAGGAATTATGTAATTCCTTATAAGACTAATCAAAAACACTTATGAAGTTTTTCTGTCCTCCCATTCAAGCGTAAATTTGATCAAAAATTAATATCTAATTACCAGCTCATAAAACATATAGAGAAGAACATACTAAACATCATAATGATGCAACCAGGAAAAATAATCAAGGCTGCAAAAAAACTTGCAGAATAAACAACCTGTTTCTTCAATAACAAAGCATGCCATGTAAAAGAGGAAGGAATGAAAATCTACAAAGACGTTATGTAGATTCATAAGGTTGTGATTTTGACCCTTATAAAGTGTAACTTGGATATTGATTCAAACCAACTCAAAAAATTAAAATGGTGCTTGCTTGCTTAATGTTACTATATTTTCCCCCAATTTTAGATGTAATTACAGACTCACATTACTCAGAGTTTTTAGTTTCTATTGTAAAATAATTGTATTTTTACTTGTAGCTGAAAGAAATGATAGAAAGGTATCTCTGCAACTTACTCAGTTTCTCCCAATAACAGCATCTTGCATAATCATAGTACCTTATCACAATGGAGATACTAAGTGAACAGAGTAGTAGAGTTCCCCAGGCCACATGTTACAACCTGCCCCAGCACCTGACAACTGCAAACCTGCTGTCAGATGACGGATTTTATCACTTCAAAGTGCTCTGCACTGTGTAGAAGAATATAAGTAGATTCTTATCTCTTGCCTTGAACAAAAATAAGCTCAAAAATGGATAAAAGACCTTAACACAAAACCTGAAACTCTGATACAACTAGAAGAAAAGACAGCGTATCCTACAAGACACAGACAAAAAGTAGGATTTCTAAATAGAGCTTCGGTCACTTAAGGAAAAAAAGGGCTAACAATTGACGAATGGTGCCTCCTGAAGATAAAAAGCCAAGGGAACTGACAATTAAGAATCAGACCGCACAGTCGGAGAACAACTTTACCAGTATCAAAGGGATGCATACGCATCTAAAATACACAAAGAACACAAAAGGCAAAGCATAAAAACACCAGCTTAATAAAAAAAAAAAAAATTGGTTATAGATCTGAACAGAGTTCTCGGAGGAAATAGAAATGTACATAGACATTTTAAAACACAGTCAATATCACTGGCCATCAGGAAAACACAAATTAGAGCTACTTTGCATTCCCTTCTCACACTAGCCAGAATGTACCATCAATAGCCAGGCCGTGGTGACACATGCCTTTAATCCCAGCACTTGGGAGGCTGAGGCAGGTGGATTTCTGAGTTTGTGGCCAGCCTTGTCTACAGAGTGAGTTCCAGGACAGCCAGGGCTACACAGAGAAACCCTGTCTCGAACCATCACCTCTACTCCCCCCCCTCCAAAAAAAACCCTCAAAAACCAAAAAAGAAATCAAAAGACAACAAATGCTGGCAAAGACGTGGAGAAAAAAGAATCTCCATTCGTTGTTGGTTGGAGTGTAAGCTGGTGCATTCCCTGAGGAAATCATCCTGGGGATTCCTCAAAAGTTTAGAAAACAGCTACATTATCCAGCATGGCATCCACAGAAAGAACCATGTAGCATGAAATATAAAAAAGTAGTCCATGCTATGGTGACAAGGAGACTCTCTGGCCTGGAGCTTCGAAATCTCTCCACCCAGCTGGCTAAGTTCCCATTGGCAGGTCGCTACCATGCCAGCCCCTCACTTCCAAATTCCTGTGGCTGGCTGGGGTGCCCCTCCACCGTGGTATCTTTTCTCTCTGGAACCCAGCTGAGTCACAGAGAGAAGGAAAACACCACACAAACTTAGTTCAGAATCAAAAGGCAACGCAAGCACTGGGAGAAGCAACTAGCATCCTAATTTGTAAGCCACTCTAAGTTAAATCCTCTGGTAGTGTATTCCAACAGATCCGCCACCAGAACTGGGGGTCTCTACTACCTAGATCTTGGTCCCATCGTTTTTTCCTGTCCAAACGGAAGTATCTTTCTTCTGCCTCCCCTCTTCCTCTTTCTGACTCGGAAGTCCCGCCTACTCCTTACCCAGTAATTGGTCCCCTGAAATCTTTATTCATAAGGGGAAGATTCTACTACAGGACCACCCCTGGGCATCCACTCTGTATCCTACCATAGAGATGCTTGCTCATCAACATTCATTAGTGCACTATTCACATCAGCTAGGAAAGAATAGCAGCCTAGATATCCATTAACTGACTATGTGGTATATAAACAAAATGAAATTTAGCTAGATGCACTGAAAGGTGAAATTTACAGATAAATGTATGAACTGGAGAAAAGTTAAACTGAGTGAGGTGACCCAGGCACAAACGCTACACATTCTCCCTTATGGGGAAACTAATTTTGAATCTAATTTCTGTGTTCAACTTAAAGGACCATAGAAGCTAGGAAAGTAGAAAGAGGCCACTGGATGGGGAGGGCCTTAAGGGAGGGAGGAGAGCACATATTTGATATGAAGTAAAGGTGGGGATACTGGGAATGGAAAGGTTTAAAGACAGGAGGGGGATAGCATGGGGGAAGTAAGGGGGCAGAAGAGAGGGTTTACCAAAAGGTAAGATGTATAAACATGTCATTAGGAAACCTACTCTTTTGTAACCCAATTAAAAATATAAATTAAGGAAACAGGCATATCCTGTATGGCTAGATGTTGCTGTTCCTAGAAATTATAAGCTATTAAACCCTTGTGCCAGGTATGGGACACCTCAGTGCACCATTGGGCAGGCCCTAGAGGGTCCAAAAACAATACAGCTCAGCTCTTCCTCTTGGTTGAGCACCAGAGGTAGATAAGGAGACTTTATTGCTTAAAGACATAACTTTGCTTGCAAGACAGAGAAATTAAGGCTGAAATGGGACTGGAAAGCTCCTCAATGCTGGCTAGGGTTTATATTGCCATGCAAACTTCCAGGAGAGAAGTTATCAGTATCCATATCCAGCCGAGACCCCTATGAGTGACAACACCAACTTCCAGGCAAGATACACGTGCTAGGGCCACAACGGCACGGGAGTTAAGAAGGTGAGCAGCTGTGTGCTATTTGAATTTCAAGTATGCCCACTCAAAAGAAGGAACCCATATACAGTACTGTAGACCTGGCCAAAAGTCAAAGACCATGGCTGAGAAGGGTATAGGACCTAGAGCGCAACCTACTATTGGATATGATATCAAACTGCCTACAAAAATATTTATGTTTACACTTATAAATTAGTCTGTGTTCAGTCTTGGTCAAAGAAGCTTCTATTTTCAGTGGGCAACAGTTAATGCAGAGACAGTTAATGTAGTCAATGTGTTGAAAACAAGCAAGACTTGAGTACGTAGTCCTAAACACTAAATGGGATAACTGTATCAACCTTACAAGGTCCAAATGAACATCACAGAAAGAATCTGAGAGTCAGAGGATGTGAAATAGTGTTGGACATGATATGGCTGTTGCACAGAAAAGCTCATAGCTGCTGTGGTTAGCCCGACAATACATGGTCAAAATTCTACCATAGGTAGAGAAGAGGTTCCCAAACAAGCTATAAGGAGTTGATGGTTTGTGTGTTGGGGTGATAGTCCACAGTGGTAGAGCCACTGGTGGACTGCTTTTCACTAAAATCCCTCCAAACCCATCTTCATGCAAGCAAGCTCAGTTAACTGTGGTGAGTCCCACATGTGCGCATGCTCCTATACACACACACATACACACACCATAAAATATACTTGGGAAGAAGGGATTGGTAGGAAGGTGGGAAGATGAAGGAGGTAAAAGAGGATAATGAGAGAGTTACTTTAATAAAAAAAACTGTGTGTGTGTGTGTGTATGTCTGAAATTATGAGAGAATACATAAATTTAGAAAAAAAATGGAAAAGAGAAAAATGTTATAGAAATAGAATGAAGCATTATGCAAACTTTGCAGACTGTCTTTTTTGCACTTGGTTTAATTATGTAGTGATTCATCCAGGTTGTTGAGTGTGTCATTAGTTGGCTCCTTTTGATTGCTGACTAGCTTTCCAGGGTAAGAATGTGCACACAATCTGTTTAAACATCCACCCACTGAAGGACACCCATCATGTTTCCATTTGAACACTGCTATAAATGCTTATGCAAAGCCCTGGGTTTTAAAGATGCATATTCAAATATTTATGGACTAGATAAAACAATGTCTAAAATCTATGTCAAAAAATTCCAAACTGGATAAGATACCAAAAAGTACAGACAAACAAATCAGGCTGAGGCCAGGCTCCATCTATGTGGCTAGAACATCTGATTATCACATGGGGGAACCTAGGTTTAACCATGAGTAACTAACTAACGAAATGGATAAATAAAGAAACAAGATCATCATGAGTTTATAAGTGTATATGCTATCATCTATACTTTTACATATGTTTAAAATACCCTAAAATACAGGAATAAAGGAAAAGGAAATAAAGAAATAAGATAAGGAAATAAAGAAAAACCTACTTATTTGACTATATATACCTCCACACACAAAATACCTTTAAGTAGAAATTGAAGGTTTGTTTTTTTCTTAAAATCTTGTGGCCTTAGCCTATGCTAAGATCACAGAGCTTCTTTGCCCTAAAACATAGAGTGCACATCTTCAGTGATGGTCACTGTCACAGTCACTCGTTGGTCAAGCAATCCCTCCAAACCATTTTCATGTAAGAAACCCCAATTAAATATAGTGAGTCTCACATATGTGTGTATGCTGCACGTGCACATGCTCCTGCACACAGACATGCAGACACGCAGACACACACACACACATACAGTACCACTAAGTACTGTTTAACTTTCTTTAGGAATTTTGTATTAGGCTGCAGGGTTGGACAAAGGCAGGTGAGGGATCAGCATAATCAGATGGATGAGATTCATGAGTGTCTTGTCTTCAAAAGAGAGGGTTCATGTCTGACATGAACAAGCCCTTATCATCAGGACAAATGCTAAGAGAACAGACGTGTGATTACTGAAGATGAAGAGCAACAAACTCTACGAGCACAATCAGGCCTGGAGAAGAAGTGAAATGCATTTGATATTATGCAAAGGCTGCTTTTGTTTTTAAGGCACTCTGGAGGGCAGGACATTATTACAGTGCTCAGTCTGCAAGCTAATGATTCTTTAGTGTAATTCTGCAAAGCGATGACTACTATTTGGTGAGACCAATATTCGATCAGCTTATTCTCCTCTAGGGTTGTATCGTGCCCACCCACTCTATCCCACTGCAAACACCTTGTTTTCCTCAGCACATAAACTCTTAAAATAAAATGCACATCTATTCTCCCAAAGATCTCAAACCAAGGAAAAGATAAACACCAATGTGTTGGCCAATTTGGGATTAAGAACCAAGATTTTCAAAAGAAATACATATAATGACTTTCAAATGTCAAATGGTGTCCATGGCTACAAATGAGTTTTTCTTGCTGTCTGGACTTTGTTAAGTGTCCCTAAAGCTTAAATGAAGATTTTACTGAAGTCTTATGAGAAGTTATTTAAACTGCCCACCATCAAAATCCCAATAAAAGAATTTCTGAAAGTCTACCTATATTTTATAGTTGGGCATATAAAATATTTATTAAGTGAGCCCCATGTTAGAAATAACATTGCTAACTATAATCAGATTTGATGTGTAACATGGCACACTATGACAAATGGGGAAAGGGGGTATTCATGTGTCTATACATTTAAATAGATTAGACAGTTCTTTAAAAGAGTGGATATACTTGTTCATTATATTGTGTAAACATGTTTGATATTCCATAAATAGAAAGAACTCTATTGGTAATACTGGGTTAAGAAACAAAAGTACAGTTGTGAATTCAAATTCCATTCCTATGTCACGAGCTAGAACAGAGACACATGGAATTGAAACACAAAATTAAACAAATACCTGGAAGTATGACTAGGTTGGCACAGAGCCATTAATGAGAAAAAGGCAAAGGATAGGAACAGAAACAGAAGCATAATTAAGAAGGAGCAGGTAGTTAAAGTTGAGATCAGTGGTGCACACCTTTAACTGCAGCAGTCAGGAGGCAGAGGCAAGATGTCTGTGAGTTTGATACAAGCCTAGTCAACAGTGAGTTCTAGGCCAGACAGGACTATATAGTGAGACCTTGTATTAAAAAAATGCTAAAATTAAAGATATCCACATTTTGCATATGATCTTCTTGTATCCCTTGCCATCTTCACTGATACTTAAAACCAAACATTTTCTCTGTCCTGTGGCTTCTGACTCAATGGTATAAATTTCTAGAGGTGTGCTGTCATTAACAATACGAGTTGAAACAGCAGTCACTTGGAATTCTTAAAATTAATAGCCATCAGTTTTCATTAAACAAGATGACCTTGCTTAAAAAACAACACTGTGGCTTTTTTTAATTGTTATGATTATTTGTGTGAGAGTGTAGACACACATCATGATACGCATGTGACGATCAGCATTGGACTTGGAGGAGTTGGCTCTCTCCATCTTTCATGGTCTGGGGATCAAACTCACATTGCCAGGCTTGTACAATAAGCACTTATACACAGAGCCAGCTCATCAGCCCTATACAGCTGCTTTGCATACATATCAAATTACTTTAGTCACAGTAATCACTCATGTACCTGGTCTAGATCTACAGAACCAGGTTGCAGGGGGAGCTAGCTGATGCAGTCTGAAAGAAAAGAATTCAATGGAAGAGTATATAGAAAATATCCAGACAGAAGGGAGAAAGCATTAAGCCTAGAAAGAGTTTCAAAGCAAGTGACATAAGTGACAGTTATAGAGAAACAAAGAGCCATGTTTTGCAAAAGCTGCAGAGTGGAATAAAAGATGAATTTTAGAAAGCAGGAGGGTGTCAGGGAGTGGCCGCCATGGCACACAGGCATTTAGGTGGTGCCCTGTAAGCACTGGCAGAGCAGTTGCAGGGCTGATCAGAGAGAGATGAATAAGTGATGCTTAAGAAGGCATGACAAAGAAAGAGAGGCAGAGAGGATGGCAGCAGGCAGCTAGGGATGTGAAGCTCTGCTCATGGAGCCAGGGGACATCCCAGGTTAGTCTGGGAGACAACAGTGCAAAGGAAAGGCATAAACGGAGGGCAGCGTGAAAGGCACAAACGGAGGGCAGCGTGAAAGGCAGTCAGTCCAAGCTTCGCCCTCAGCTAAAAATCTACAAAATGGTCGTCTGCAGCCACATTAGAGAATTACTTTCATTGACAGGTAAGTAAACTTTACTTATAGGTGCATTTGCAAAAGAAAATGTAATGAATATATAATGAAATCCACATAAGGTTATAGTTTAATGGCTGATAAAGCCATTTTAAAGGAAGCTTTTATTAAGCTAAATGGAGACTAGGAGAAATAGTTTTGATAGAAGTAAAAATTATTTATGTTCATGATGTTTGCAAAGTGACGAGTATTTTTAAATTTCTAAAATAATTAACTACCATTTTAGTAAGGCAGTAATAATGGCATGATTGGCAGGCCTGTTTTCTATACTTTTGCAAATTTGCTTTTTACGTCTCATTTTGTAGATCTATTTTCATCTTTTGAATATTGCAAATCTATCACTAATTAAGAGTTCACATTTTCTTTTGCAAATGTACCTACAAGTAAAGCTGTGAAGTAATTATAGACAATATGAATGGAAGTGCCTACTTCCCTAGGAGAATCAGGCTACACAGGGAGACCTTGTATCAAGAAAAATGTGAGCATTTAAAGCCATACAGTTTTGTATAGGATCTTTCTACACCGATTATTATTTTCCTCAACACTTAGAAGCAAACATTTTCTCTACCAAAGGTATATATTTCTGAGCATTTTGTATCTGTGTGCACGCTGTGTGCATGTGTAGTTCGTTGATTCATAGCTCTAGAATCTGCCTGTCTCCACTGAAACACTGCAGTTCAGAACTCTGGGGGGCTCAACCCCAAGTGTTCATGCTTGCACATGAGGCACTTCATTAACTGAGCCTTCCTTCAGCTCACTTGCCTTCATTAACTGAGCCTTCCTTCAGCTCACTTGCTTGCAGGCTGAATTGCTCTCTTTTTCTTTCTTTCTTTCTTTCTTTCTTTCTTTCTTTCTTTCTTTCTTACTTTCTTTCTTTCTTACTTTCTTTCCTTTGTTCTCTCTTCCTTCCTTCCCTCCCTTTTTTCTTTTTGAGAGGGATCTCACTGTTGTAACCCTTGCCGGCCTCAAACTTACTGAGGTCCTTTAGCCTTCCTGGGTGCTGGAAGCTCCTATTTCTTAATGTATGTGCCAACTTAGAGTCTGTTTCTGCATATAAAGCAAACTTTTGTTTGGCACCTAGTATACACTAAGTACTGTGCTGATCCTGGGCATACAATGAAGAGGAAAAGGGAGAACCAGACATGGTCTGCTCACAGGGAACGTACAACAGTTTTTTGAAAAACAGATCATTCAAATATAAAATTCAAAATTATAATAAGCCCCATGAAAGAAAATTATAGGGTGTTATGCAAGCTTATAATACAAAGAGTAAACCACAATGTTTTAAAAGACACTTGTCATTGAGTTGAAGTCTCTAAGGATGTGCAGGACTGAAATGGAAAGAAGCAGTTGGGAGAACTAGATGACAGAGTGAGCAGAGGTAAGGAGCTGCATCCGTAAGAGGGAAAGACTCTGACCTGCTGGGTGATGGTGTCCCACGGTCCCTGGAGCAGCCGAGGCTTATAGCATTCATGGACTCTTTCCCATATATCCTCCAGAGCCAGTGGTCTCCCATCTGTGAAAGCACAGGCAAAGCTATGTTAGTGATCCGTGTGACACGATGGCGCTTGTTGCTGCTCTAAAGCACTGAGTGTCTTGACTTCCAGGAAAATCTCTTATTTCAGATGTATACACCTGATATACACACTTACATATCAGACTTCTGTATAAATTACTATGTTCTTCCTGAGGGAAAATTAAACATTTAAGCTGTTCTCCTTTGTATTCACAGTAACTAGGATTTCTCTTATTTTTATTACCTTTAGAATTTTACAAATTAAACAAAAGGCAACCATGTTTCAGAGAGAAACAACAGATACAAGCCTAAGGGCAAGTCCATGAAACAGACTCTCTGGTTCCCAGAGGTCTGGTATGGATGCTGCTGGAGAATTCATGATTTCTCTGTCTTCGAAGCAGAGACCACACCCAGATATTTCCACTCTCCTGCTGATGAACAATGATGTTTAAATCATTCTGCTGGGCCTCAAGGAGATGAGAAGGAAAGAGAACATCGTTTCTTATAGTAAGTAGTTTACCATTTACTGGGGAAACTATGACAAGTACATTAATATCTTAAAATACTAAATAGAAAGCAGCCGGTACCAGAGGAAGCCTAGTGTTGGAGACTGCAGAGGATGGAGACACTGGCACATAGCATTGGGGATGAGTGGGGGATGGAATACATGCTGTGGAGAAACCAACCGAGCAGCTAGCATGGTGGGAATAGCAGAGACTGTAGTGAGAATCCTTCCCTTTTCCTCACTTCTCTCTCTACACCTGGTGCCCACTCAAAGTGTCTTATGAAGACCACCATGGTACTTCAAATGCACACAGCTAAGAGGAAAAATAGAGAGATAGTTACAAAGATTTTCTAAACAAACTCCTGGAAGGGTGTCCAAATGCAAGAATCTACTGTTGTTCTGTCCACTTGCAGCAGTAAGTCCTCAAGACAACACACAGGTCTTTCCCTTGGGCAAATGTCCAATTTTGCCTCAGGAGGATACATCATATATTGGATTACTGGGCTCAAAGAACTGCAGTATAACCTAGGGAAATACTCTTCTCCAAACAGTAGCCATCGCTGTCGTTTACAGACTTGAGAGTCCAAGAAGTGAGGCTTAGAGTTTGACTGGAGTTTAACCACGGCGGGCAGTTGCTCTCTGTGTGCAGCTCAGGTACTTTCCTCTACAAATCTTTGTTTTCTGAATTTCAGTTACTTTTCCTATACATGCAGTAAAATAATCCTTTCAGGATTTTCTTCCCACGAGGCATTCATAAGTGAGCTTTCTCAGGACTGTGTCAGGAACACAGGAAATGCTCACTAAGTACTCCCAGCTCCCAGCCTCTACTCAGTACTCAGTCCTTCCCAGAGCTAAGGATCCAGGCTGTACTCAGTCCTTCCCAAAGCTAAGGATCCAGGCTGTACTCAGTCCTTCCCAAAGCTAAGAATCCATGCTGCCCTGCTATTTCTCAGACTAAGTCCCCAGACTCCCACGCCACACAAAGTGCATTTGATGCAGTAATGTGCTAATGGCATAAGCAGGGCATTTCTCATGTCTGACCCAAAAAGTTGAACTTTCCCTCAACCTTTATTTTCAATAAATAGCACTGAAATATTTTGATACATTTTCAATAACTATCTTCATCTTGGCATTTATCTGGCAGCAGGAGACCATTATCTTGTGATAAATAGTTTTATTCCACTGACATTTCCATGTCTGTAAAATGAACAAGATTTATTCATCCAATTAACATTTGAATGTCATGTTTAGCTACAAGTTGAAAACAAGCTGCCTTCAATATCTGTGTTACATTGTTTTCTGAACACATTTACAGAGTAGGCCAAACTCTGCTCTGAAGATAAGCACTATACATCTTCAAAACACGTGTGTGTTGATTCTGAAGAGGTAAATAAGATCCAATGTCCTGCAGCGTCGCAGAGAAAGCTCACTAATGACATTACAAAAGACAACGTGCTTTCAAATAATGTTTACATATCCAAACGAGGGAGATTTAGTAGGAGGATGATAAGTTGAGCACACTAGGGTCACTAATGTTAGAGATAAGGTGACTAACACCCTGGTGAAAACTCTCTAAGATGATGTTGTCAGCTCACCCCTGTGATGGAATCAGAACCTGGCTTCAAGACTCATAATCCAGTGCTCTTCTTAAGCCACGCTTTCTCTGAGGACAGAAACACTGAATGCTTTATGTATATGTACTAAAATTCATATGATTATTAAAATACATAGACAGAGATGTATATAAAATAATACATAAATAATGCATTCCTTATCACCAAACTTTTCATACGTAGAGAAGAAAGCTGAGTTTTAATATCTGCTAACAAATAATAACTTTAATTTTATTCCTTAAAATAATCAATAACCTAAGCATAATTTGCTTATTGCCACTGTCAAAAGCCTGCCTACTCAGCTGGAAGTGTTTATACAAGAATAGTAATGAGCAGCCTAGTGACAATATCAGGAAATGTTACAGGATTTCTATCCAATGTGATACTAGAATTGAGGGCTAGTGCTTTTTCAGACCACATTAAACTTTAGAATACAGGGTTTAAATGGCTATGGTCAACTTAAAAAAGCAATCACAGAGGTTAAAACAAAGCTCAAAACAAACAAAAAGGATTGCAATTTTATTTATCTCAAAAATGCATGTAATTAAAATGAGTAAGAATTTCTATGGTTTTAGAGCTAGCAGGGATGGATGACTCCAAGAAAACAGTGTCTTCCAGACAGAACAGGCCTGGTGCACATATGAACTCACAGAGATTACAGCAAAGTGCACAAGATCTGCACAGGTCCAAGTCAGATGGGTTCCCCATGTGAGAGGGTGAAGTGGAGATGCTCACCCATCCATACCAAGACTCTCTCCTCTCACAGAGTCTTACTGGGGATTCCAATTGCATTTAAAGGCCCACACTCAGCAGTGACGGCCAACACACAATGAGCTCAACGGTGTTTCTATGATGCTTTTTCCTCATCTCCCATTGCTTTGTTTGGGCATTCTTTGACCTTACTGGTATTTTTGCTTGTATATTATGATTCTCAATTTTGTGTTTTCAGTTTTATTTTTGTGTGTATGTGTGTGTGTGTATGTGTTTCTTGTGCTTTTTTTGTGTTTTTTGAATTAAAAAAAATTTTGTTTTTTACCTGTTTGTTTTCTGAAGAGAGAGAAAAAGAAGATATAGAGTTGGGTGAGTGGAAAGGTGGGAGGATCTGGGAGGGGGTGGTTGAAGGGAAACCATGATCAGAATATATTGTATGAATTTTCTTTAAAAATAAACCAGAAAGATAAAAGAATTTCTATGGTTTTAGCTTTTGTAGCTTTTAAAAAAGAAAGTAAGTACTGTGTTTGTAGTGTGTTCAAGTTCTTTCTATGAGGCTTAATAGAACCAATGATTAGCAAAAATATATTTCTTTATATCTGAGATACTCATTTCATTCACACATTATAGCATGGCTGTAGATCATGTGGTCAGCATGTACTAGGCCCTAGGTTCTAACCTCAGAGCACAACTCCTCCCAACACTCATTTACCATCATGTTTTTTCTCCATTTCTTATATAGTGAGGAAAAAACAGAAACCTAACAGTCATTACATAGCTATCTCCTTCCCAGCCATCAGTTTCCCAATAAAAACATGGTCTGTACCAGTATTCTAAATTTCTCTACAGTATGTGCTTGCCCTGCCTTGGTGCTACTCTGGGATTTAAGTTCAGACTTCCACAATGGCCTCTGTTACTCCTCCCAGCTCTAGTGCTAGGTGTCCACTCCTGTAAACTTCAAACATAAATCTAATGTATTCTGTGTGGAACTACACTCTACTACTCCTCTCCTCACAGGGTAAAATCCAAACATACCGGCATTCCAGCCCCTCTCACTGGCCTATCTGCACCACCATCTTTCATCCCTAGGAACCAGGTCTTAGGAAGGCAGTGAATCTACTTATCACATCATAGCACAGCCAGCCAGCCCTTTGCCTCCCATGCTTTTTTTCATAATAAACATCACTCTCTGAAGTTACCTGCTCACACACTTCTCATTTCCTGCCTTTCCCAAATGTAGGGATCTATAGGTGTGAGTCTTGGTCATTCTTATCCCTGAACAGACCCTGTCTTCTGAACCAGGGTCAGACACACCGCAAGCCACCAGCAAAGATGTCTTAACTCCATAGTAGAGGTTGAAGTTTCTATAGCTTTAATATTCAGTATAAATGTTTCCCACACTAACTAAAAGCCATCTTTGCACCTTTCCTGGTTACCTGATGCTGTACTCTTGCTACACTGTAATTCATATTTACTTAAGTATCACATTGCTGTTGGTCATTTAAAATATCACAAGCTTTGAAACAGTACCTGGCACAAAGCAGTCACAAGGAAGCCACACCAATTTTTCTTCTTTTCAATTATTTTCTTTTGATAAATTTCCTAGGATGGAATTACTAAGTCAAAATGAAAAATAACTTTTAATTCAACACAGAAGAACTAGTATCTCATGCCTTAATTTTCTCCTTGGGGTAATGAGATAAGAGGTTAATTTTAGAAATAGATATTTATATTATTTGGCACCTACTATATCCCAAGCTTTTATGATACATCAGCTGGCAAAACGATGTTTTTGTGGAAGTTATATTGTAACCAGAGAGCAAGAATGTGACAGTATATAGCAAACATCATATGGGAAGTTAAGAAGCAATAAATGCTGCAGCAGAAAGGCAAAGGAAGCTGCAGAGGGACAGCTGAGAGGTGAGATCAGTTTCAGACCTTTCTCAGAAGGTGACCTGCGAACACTGCTTGTGAACTCTGTGATGCCTGGCAGAGGGGCAGAAGGTTCTGGAGACAGTAGAGAGTGAAGCCCCGGAAGAACTGAGGGATAGCAGGAGGATCGATCTCTTAGCTCTTGTGAGATCATAGAAGACATAAAAGACAGATTTGTCAAGATACAATTCACATACATCCAACTCTCCTGTTTACAGTGTGTAAGTCAACAACAGTCTCACTCAGGGCTATCACCTCAGGTTTAGAATACTGAACCACCAACTTCTTAGCAATCGCTCATCATCCCCCAACCTGGATGGTTCTAGAAAACCACTGTCGGGTTTTATACATTTGGTTATGATAAACATCCATGTATATAATATGACCAGACGGGTCTTTTGTGAATTGTTTTAGAAGTTTTCCATGTCGTAGCATATACTAGCCTTTTATTTGTTTTTTATAGCCGAGTTGTATTTATTGATTATATGGCACATTGTGCTCATCCACTTACCACTTGACGGGCATTTGGTATTTTTCTTTTCCACTTTTTTGGCTACTATAAATAATGACTCATATATGAGTTTGTGTGTGCCCCATGTTTTCTTTTCTCTGAAGCAAACTGGCCAGTGATATTACAATTGATGAGCTCTGGGTTCAGTGAGAGCTGACAAGCAACATCAACCTGTTGTGGCATTTACACGTGTGTCCCCACACACATGAATACACACACACAGGCATGTGTAGCCCCACACATGAACATGCACACATATACATGCACACACTCATACACAGAGGCATGTTTACCCACACATGTGAACATGCACATACATACATAGGCAGGAACAAACAAAACTTGCTCTTTTGTGCACATTATCTGTTTACCTCTGTCTGTCTCTCGCTCTGTGTGTGGTTATGTGTATGTGCGTGTGTGTGTGTGTGCGTGTGTGTGTGTTTGTGTGTGCGCATGAGTAACCTGGCTAGTTCTCAAGGGCCACTGCAAAGCCTTTTAGCACCTTTGGAAGTCTCATGTTTGGCATCCTCTGCTAGATCATGGCAGGCCTGATAGGACTATAAAGATTAGAATTTAAGCATTTTAAACAAACATGCCAGGTCTTAAATATTTAAAAGACCACTTCTCTTCGAAATAGTCACTAAGGGAGGCTAAATGATTCAAGTAATGCTACAAGAGCTGTCAGTAGACTTGTTTGTTGGAACCACATTCAGAGACAGACAAGGAAAACAAATAATTTGTAGTCACAGTGGTACTTTTTGAAATAACATTTTTTTCCATTTAAAGTTCTAGACTCCATGATGTTGTAATTATTAATAATCATTATCATTATTAAGTGTGTTTACTTACATATTTGTAATTACTTTGTATGTGTGTTCATGTATATGCCGTTGTGTGCACACACCTTGGTGTGTGTAGGGGTAAAGGTCAGAGGACAACTTACTGAGCCAGCTCTCTCTTAACCATGTGGGTTGTGGGGATCAAACTCAGAGGGAACAGCAAACACCTTTCTCCACCCACTAAGACATCTTACTCTTGCTGAACCCACAATTAGATCTTAAAAATAATAATCTTAAAGTTATTCATATCTTATTTTTCATGTTGGGCCACAAATGATTTTGTGCATACAAACTAAATTCCTCTGCCAATTTGTAACAAAAAAGAACTAGAAAAAAAATCAAGCCTATACTTTGATTTTCTTCTGAAATATTGTGAATCTCTCCAGTTTCTGCTCATTGCCCACTCTCTAAAAAGTACAAGTACATGACAATATATGCCTACAATATGGGTTCTTTCCCTTAGGTCTTCAAGGCTGATCTGCCTAGCCATAGCTTACCCTTCCATAATCAAAGATACACTAGCATTGGATTTTGTTGCCCTTTATACAACAACAACAATGACAACTAAATCAGTGCCCTTTAAACCTTAGCATACGCTGTGGGCACATGACAGTTATTCAAATATTATTATGATTCTAATTATTTCAAATTGAACTACAGTCTTTAGAAATTCCATTGAACCATTGAACTGAGACAGCCAACTATGTTAAGAATTTCATCATACCAGAGGAGCTTAAGTAATACGGAAGCAAAGTATTTGGTGCACCATTATGTGTTTCTGAAAACTGAAAAAACAGCATTTTTACTTAAAAATGTGAGTGTAAATAAGCCCATGGCTAAGTATATTAAACATTATTTTGTGCCAATGTATTCAGGTCAAAGGATTTCCAGTCAGGAACTTTAAGCCATGTTAAGAAGTTACATTATGCACAACTCTTCACAAGATATGAAATACTCAGTAGCACTGATTTTTATATGTATAGAAAACACAATAATCACATCAAGGAAGAAGCTGAGTAAAATTTCTAAAAACCTGAAAAGCTGAAACAGAAGCCAAAGTAACTTGAGAAGAAAGCTATAAACTAAACATAATAGAGGTCATCTATTTAATAAGTGTTTACTACGTGCCCACTATGTGCTAGTGTTAGCTGGAATGATAACACACATTTATGCTAAAGCAGGAGAAAAAGAACAAGAGACGTCAGGAAAAAAAAAAAAGGAATAATTAAAAAAGTACAATCTTTAGCAATGTCCAGAATCATTTGGCATTTTCATGTAAGATCTCGCAAATGAATGACCTACATGTCAAGTAAACTATACATTGCTCAAAATGTGTAGCTTTCTAAATTAAATTCCTTAGTACTAGTAGTTACTGTGAATCCAATACTACCATGAGATATTTCCCTAGCACTATCCACCTCTAGTATAAATCACATACTAAAAAAAGCCACAGACTTAAAAAAAAAAAAAAGATAACTCCTAAAAGTGATTAGAAAGAATATAAATTATGCAGAGTAAGTTTAACAGAAATATCCTAGATGTGGTCATTAGAAATAAAAAAGAAACTAGAGTGGATTTTTTCATAATGAAATATGCCATTGTTCAACAGACTGGCCTTCCACAGAGCTTTGAAGGATATAAAAATTCATGTCATACTCCACAGGGAAGCAGAGACAATGCTCCACCAAAGGAGAAAATTCATTTTTGCTTCAGTGAGAAAATTACACTGTGCTATGAAATGAGTGTAATTGTTCATGTACATTCACATCAGCTACTTGGCTAGCTAATTCTGTAGTTTTCACATATTCCTATTAAACACTTAATACTTGGTATCTTTATTAATCTAAGATATCTATATAAAAATTATAAAAACACAGCAACTTCCCCCACCTATACCACCAATTAATTCACTTCTTTCAGATGTTTTTGACTCTTCAGTCAATTATTGCGGTCAATATTCAGTCAAACATTGAAAAATGAGAACAAGTGTGGAGTCTGCGTCTGCAGTTTCTAGGCACCCTTAATAAGTCATCGGAATCCCTGAAAGCACTCAGTTTTATCACTGTGCATGAAAGTTAGGAAAAAACTCTATCTTCCCTTGGTCTTATGAGGTCCAGGACACGCACCACAGCTGCCATAACATAAATGTACTCAGTGCCAAATCTAGGTTCAGGAAATGTCTAGAATCCTCAAAAATCTATGCAATAGCACTGGTGGTGTCTACATGTTGCTTTCACGTGATAAAGGAAAGCACACAGACCCACAGCTTCCCTGAGTTCACAATAAAAAGCAAACAGTGAGAAGCAAGGCTCTAGATCGTGCATTTTCTGTTGCCACACTGTGTGTGCCTGTGCACAGCACCTCTCTGTAAGCTGTGTTTGTGCTCCTGTTGTTGGTAGGAGGGGTCCTGACCACTACCACCTACACTTGGGGTACTGAAGCTTTGTTACTCTTACTAGACTTGCCCTGCCCTTCCCCCACCACAGTGTCTCTGAGCTCCTTGCCCAGCCAAGGCGCTCTTGATCAGCCCAGGTCAAGTCACCCCATCATCCTGCATCTTGGTGTCGGGTTTTTCCTCTCTTGTGGTCCTGAGCATATCCTATTTCTTACAATAGATTTCAGACTTATTTTCTTCAGGCTGCTAGCTTCCCCAAGGGCATCATTCACTTCTGATTTCCTTTATTCATCTCTACATTCTACAAACATCTTCATACCACATTATGGTCAATATTTCAGAGCTAAGGATAGATGAGAACAAATTTCAACATTACTACTAGGGAAATAGGCCCAGTTCTTACTAAAAACAAAGACAATGACCATAATTTTAAAATTCACTGAATAAATGTTTTGCATTTACATAAAATACCTTATGGGAATCCATATACACAGATATAGTAGATGTTTGAATTCTCAGTATCCAAGCCCATTTCTATATCGGGAGAAAAATTAGGAACAAAGTGGAAGGCCAATTTCTCTTCATCACTGAAGCCACAGGGCCTCACTCTGCAATCACTACTGGAACCCCACTATCTTCACTTGGCTCTGCCATCAATTTTCAAGTCCTGATCTGCTTTTCTGATCATTTGCCATCATTTTTATTTCACTAATATACTATGTTTAAAGGCCTCTAGTGACTATCTTCATGAATATCAACTGTTACAAGGATTTATTTTTGGTTTACATTTATAACATGTATATAAGTATACCTACCACACATGGGCCTGGCATCTACAAAGGCAAGAATAGGAGGACATTGGATTCCCTGGAACTGTAGCTATAAACAGTTGTGAGCCAACATGTAGGTGCTAGGAAACCAAAGTCAGATTCTCAACTATTGAGCCATCTTTCTAGCCTAGTAGGCCCAAAGTTTAAAATCTGTCTGATAATCTGAATAGGAAAGTATATATAATATGTTTTTTAGATATATGAGAAGCTATATGTATGTGATTGTCTATTTTCATAAGGCATATTTCCAAACAGCACAGAAACATACAGAGATACACATGAGTGAGAGAGAGAGAAGAGAGAGAGAGAGAGAGAGAGAGAGAGAGAGAGAGAGAGAGAGAGAGAGAGAGGAGAAACACACACACACACACAGACACACCCATACAGATGTGGGAAGTAGGAGTATCATTCATCCCAGGCCTGCTGCTAGCTTATTAGGTAGGCCAAGGAGCTGAGGCTGGACTTGAACTCCTGATCTTTCCATTCCAAGTCTAGTTCTGGGGTTGCAACCATGTGTCACAATGCAAGGCTTTGGATTCCTGTATTTTTATAAACATTCCAAGCTGCTGGTGATAGGTTTTGTTTGTTTGTTTGTTTGTTTTTGTTGTTGTTGTTGCTTTGTTTTGTTCCAGAGTAAAAGAGGATTTCCTCTATTGGGAAGCGCAGACACCCATCTGCCCAGGGGGCTGTAATGCAGCCTTTCACAGGTGAGAACATGGGCTCTCTTCCGTGTGTCCTCTTCTAGGCTGTCTTATGCATGCATAGCAGTAGGTGCTAGTGCAAGTAGCTTGGTTAACTCTGTCATGTCACTTTCCACGTCTTTGGTGTGTGTTATTAATAAACTTTGATTTTTATTAGTAACTTTCTATTACCATCATGTTCTATAACATGCCCTTCAGTTCCCTAAGTCCTCAGAGAGTTGTAAATACGTACAAGCTCAACATTCCTTCATTCTTGCTAACTTTTCTCTACAATCTCAACTTTTCAGTTTGTCCTCCTTTGTATTAGTTAACTCAAGTCTTCATTATTTTTCTTAATAGCATTCACCACTTGCTCCTCACATCTGACTTCAATCCCTATTTTTGATTCACTAAATTCATGTTCTAGTTCGCTGATGGGACTTTTGCTAGGCTTACTCCTGCTTACATACAGTATAAATTAATGAGCTTTCATAAAGGTTGTTGCAATCAGATGAGATTCTAAGTTAAATTATCTGTCAATTTATTTTCCATTTTCTGCTTATTGTGATAATTAACTGAAATCATTTTTGCTTGAGCTTCATCCACTTTTTCTCTCTACTAAACTTCTACTCAATAGTAGGAATTTTATCCTGGAAATACAAAATACATTCTTTCTAGCCCATCTTTTTTTAAAAGGTCACTATTTTAAGATTTTAATAATGCTGACAATGGAAGTGTCACATTTCTGCTCATCATTTCACTTGCAGCCTCACTCATTCATCTGTCCTTTTGTCTCATGACTTCTAGGAAATGCAATTCAGCTCACTTTCTCATTTTGTATGTCTCAACTCCTTCCTGTCCATTAGTTCATCCACAGCCTGACCCTATTCATCTTTTCAACCATTTCTTCCATCTGCACTGACAGCCAGGCATGCTTCGTTCACTCTATCCCCAAAGCTAGGCATGCACCCCTCACTGACCCTTAATGGTCCTTAAGATGGAGTTACAAATCCTTGACTTCCACTTTTCTACTCCTGAGACTTGCATCTTTCTCGTTCCTTTAAGTCTCCTCTGTGCATGTCAAACCAAAGGTTTCCTCACGCTCTGGACCCAAGCAATGCTTCCTTCACCTTGGTGACTTATGCACTTGAATTTCACAAGGTTTGTTGTTCTTTATCTGAACCTTTTCCTTGCTTTGTTTTATCCCACCTTTGAGGGTGAACTGTTGTTTGGCTATTTCTTTCATTCCTCTTCTCTGGGAGCATCTTTTAAGCCCATAACAACTGAACAAATCTTCCACAGGCAGTATCTGGGGTGCATTTTAAGTTCTATATCCTTGCTTTCTGGGCCAATAAGACAGACTTCAGTTGCAGAATGGGAGAAATGTTTCCATCCCTATTCTAAAGCGGCCCTTCTGACTAATTAAGGAAATATGTCAAAACAGCTCCCAAGAAGAATGCGCATGTCAGCCAAAGAATTAAATATTTGAAAATGAGAAGAACCACTTGGTCCATTTCTCAATAAAGATTAAGAACAAAGGGAAAGAGAAAAAGGGAAATAGAAGAAATAAGTCAGAATTCAATCTAGAATAAACATAAACATCTCTAGTTAAGTTGTCAGGATGGGTGTTTAAACCCATGACTGGTGAGATCAAGGCTGTTCGGTATAAATAGACTCTTTAAACCACATTTCCAACATTTGCCATTTGCTCCCAGCCAAGTCCATCAAGAAAAAATGGGACATAAATGTCCATGGAACAATAAAAATGATGAGAAAGGGAGTCTTTGTCGTGGTACAAACAACTGATGCAGAGGGCTCTAAAAGCTATGGGTGGGCTAAGTAGGAGATCACACAAGCAGCATAACAATGCCTTGGTCAAACTGGAGCACCACAAAAGTACAAGGTAGAAAAATACAATACGCCGATATATACAGGATAACACTGACGCTCTATGAGTACACAAACCCCAAGGCACTGCTCAAAGCCAGACTTGTTATGGCTTATATTTGCAGCCTCTCAAAGGAAAGGGCAGGGACCTCTCACTCAAAAACCTGATGATAAATCATTACTACTTTTGCCCTGCCCGAACTGACAACGACAAAAGCAGTTAAGAAAAACAGAGCCCTGAGACGAACTCACTTCTCTTCAGTCTATGCGATCATTCTGGGAACCAAGCTCCTGATTAGGCATGGTCATGCACACTACAACCATAAGCAAGCTTCGGGGAGGCTTGCAGAAGGAGAACTGTGAGTGGGGGCAGCTTAGACAACAGAGTGAGACCTTCTTCAGCAGTAGTAGTAGCAGTAGTAGGGAAAAAAAAAAAAGAGGAGGCACCATGTTCTGAGGGGTCTTATTGATCTGAGAGGCATCCAGAAGTAAAGGCTACATGAACTTGGCCATCTGCCTTCAAGAATCGAATAAAGAAGCATATTTACAGAGATAGGACAGCTGCTCAGCTAGGCCGGATTCATGCTTTGGGTTTTCAGGATGCTCCATTTTCCTTAGGTTACTATATCTATGGTCTTTGAGAAGCAACTGATTCAACAGTAAAGATATATAAATATTGTGGCCTTAGGTCTCCCGGAGAGGGCACCATCACTTCCTTATACCCTGTCACAACAGTGAGAACAGTATTACATTCATATTATTTTAGTCTTTTGGCTATATTTAGAAATGCTTAGAGATTCTTCACTATTGATTCATCCAGTAAGCATCTGCTGATGCTTGCCTTCAGATGACAGTATGAATAACAAAATTAGTAAGGTGAGCACGGTGTGTGTGTGTGTTAAAATGCCATGTAACTACCAAGCACAGATCCATAATCAATGCTTCTCACTTTGTAGGTAATCAACACTAATATACTTCACTACTTTTCATATGTTTGAGGACCATCTTGTCGGGGGGCCAAATAAACAGAAACATTATACTACCTTGTGTGAGGTGATGTCATGGTCTGATGGGAGATATGAGACAGGATGTGGGAGGAGCAAGGGTAGTCACCATGTTAGCTGAGTCTCAGGCAGGCACTGACTCAGATATAGGAGCAAAGGGAACTGAAAGCACAGTGGATTTGCATTTCAAAAAACAAAACAGATTCAGAAGAAATCTCAACCAGTTCATAAAGTGGGTAATGTCAGTTTCAAAGGGAACTACCAAACCTTTGCTTTACTTTTGCTATTTGTGTGTGTGTGTGTGTGTGTGTGTGTATGTATGTGTGTGTGTGTATGAATGTATAGAAAAAGATTCAAAGTTAAGCAGAGAAATTGATTTTTACTAACAGATGCAAAAGAAACTCTAACTTCTGTCACAAACAAATGAACTATTTTTTTGCAACATCAACCATAAAAAAAAAAAAAGCAGGAGGGGAGAGAAAAAAAGGAAAGAAAGAAAGAAAGAAAGAAAGAAGAAAGAAACAAACAAAGAAAGAAAGAAAGGAGGGGAGGAAGGAAGGAAGGATGAATGAACAAACGGACTCTTGGGCAAGAAGTTTTATAATCATCCTGTTTCTAGGTCGGATTCTATTGGGAGGAAACAAAGAAAAGCCCGGGCCTGGAATAAGAGGAAGATGCTAGGAATGTATCCTCCACACCATCAGACTGTTAACACACAAACAGCAGAGGAAGAGTTAGGAATACATTCTCCACACATCAGATTGTTAACACAGGAACAGCCAGGCTAAGCAGACATTGAAAGGAGGACTGGACCAGGGAGAATACATAAAAAATGACTCATAAATGAAGAATGGTGTATTCTTAGAAGGCCCCTGAGTTTATGTTAGGTAAAAGCAAAACTTAAAAGTACACAGAATGATCAAGCAATGAACCTTTTTCCATTTTCCTCCACAAGAAAACATCTCAATATGCTTTATAAAAAATAATCTCATATTTTAATGTGCCTTACCAAATGAATTTTAGAATAAAAAGAACTAAAAAACCAATTCCATGAGACAGAACGAGAGGTTGGGAATATATTTGCACATAAAACAAATGACCTCTTTGGTTTTCTTTATCAGCCACAGATGAAGGGTGCCTTAAAAATTCTAAAAATAGAACCAAGAGTGCTAGTTGTGTATGTTTTAAGAACTAAAATCACCATGCAGAAAGGCATGCAGGAAGCACACTAATGTCATTAAAATATAATTGGGCTTGCAGGAACAATCACTGAGCTGTGCTGTAAGGGGAGCTGTTGGCACGTGCAGAGCACAGAGCCAGTGTGAGCTCATCAGCCAGCCTCGGCAAGACCCACTTCCAGCTACAAGCAGCCATGTTGCAACATCTCACATCCCTGATGCTGACAAGCTATACGATTTGTTTTGTCTCTGGAAACTCATCGGTGATTAACTGCTTACAGTGAATACTGATCACATAAAAGAACAGTTCTGAAGAACCAGAATGATTGTTCTGTGTCCTCTACTGGCATGCCTGGCTTGTCTTTGAATCGAGATGGTGCTAGGTAGGGCGACTGCAAACTAGAATCAAGAAAAGCATTCCCCACCACCTCCATTCGACATAACGAATATATCCCTCGCGTACAGGGCACAGTGTACAGACAAGAAATTCTCTTTAACCTCTGGACTCTAAATCAAATATAATTACAATAAAGCAAATGTTTTAAAGGTTAGTAATAATCATACGGATGAATCTGCAGCAAGAGTTTTAGAGTTAAGTAAACTCTCTGTGTCCTCAGTCCTCAAGTCCCAGGTTAAAAACTTACCCAAAATTGTCAGTTCTTAGGAACTGCACCTCAGATTAAAATCTTCTCACCAGGGAGTCTCTAAGAATTTGCTCTTGTTTTAAATCGTAAGTGCTTGTTAAACTGCCAGCACTGCAAAACTGGAGACCATTAAACAACATAAAGCGGCTAGTGATTAAACCCACCAAATACACACTCAAAGCAGCTTAAGCTACTTTTTAATTAAAAAATAAAATATCATTGGCTAAATTCAGATGTCTTAGCTATCCAGAAGTTAGTAGTCTGCAAATGCAAAAGTTTGCAAATGCAAAGTGTTGCCGAGAAAGGTGTGCATAAAAAAGAGACACAAGGTAAGAGGTGGGCTGGGTAGAGCTCAAAGTCCAAGGTGCAACCTAATTTAGCCAGTGCATACCCAGCCATCTCCCTGGTCTCCCCAAGATGCAGTGTGAGGACTCCATGTGGCTGTCACTAAATAAGCTTCATTAGCAGAGGCCTCCAAGGAGACAAAGTGTCCACCTTCTTGGCAGGAGAATGAGTTAGATAACAACACAGCAAGGCACTAAGGCATGAGATGTGTAGATGGCTAATGGAGGTCTTACTGCTATTCTTAAATACACCTTAAGCTAACCAAGAAACATTATTTGAAATAACCGTAAGCTCTTGGTGAAAGAAGCCCAGGAACTTGTGAGTTAATGGCATCACTTGAGACAGAAGGAAATTTTTACTGCAAAGTTAGAAGTAAATAAACATTGCAGCTTTAAGTTGTTCCTACTTGTTTAAAGTCAAGAAAGGCCAGGGGGCTTAGTCAACGTCAGGCAAGGGGCCAGAACTGTGAAGATCAGATTTAAGGCTAGGATGATATCATCACTATGAAGTGTGTTCTTTCTGAAGCATGAGTTTTACTGGTAAAACCTGACCTCACCTACAGCTTTTTATTTTTACCTCTATTTTCTTCCCCTCTCAGGAATGACTTTCCAAATATGCTCGCTGTCTTATACGTATAAGTTTATAAATTTATTTTCTGTATTAGACACGGTCTTACCTAAAAAGCTTGCCCTAAAGTAAAGAACAGGCACTTGGTAGCTACAAGAGTATAAGACATGATACTCATGCTTAATCACTTCTGCCGCCGCTGCAGGCCCCATCACTTCAGAATCATCCATCGGTAGCTCTAAATTCTCCTGGGGAAAAAAAGCAGAGGATAAACCAAACCATGTTTGTCAATTAAAACAACAACAACAGCAGCAACAACAACAAAACCCAAGTGCAAACATGGGAAGGGAAAGATGAGTACTTCTCCTTGCAAATGAATAGTTAAGTAAATTCAAGGTTAGGAGCTAAGAAAAGGGGGAGTTACCCACACAAACACTTAACATTTGAGTCCTAGGCAAACAGTACAACCAGAAAACATTATCATTAAGTAATTCCAGATTGTTTTGGGGAAACAAAGCAGCAACAATAAGGGGTGGGGGCAGGGGTGGGGGCAGGGGTGGGGGAAGCACAGAGAACTACTGCAGCAGCAACTCTCAAGTTATCAGTGTGATTTTTAGCAACAAGGGCTGTGAAAGCTAAAAACCATCCTAACAACTGAACAGAGGCCATGAAATGCCCCTACAGGTTCTACTGTACTTGTCCAAAGATGACTCATTGCATGCTGAACAATCCCCAGTTCCATTTGGAATAAGTTATTCTGCAAGAGTCTGAGTTTGCTAGGTGTATTTCAAATCCTAACTGATACTGTTTTTTTTTTCTTTTTTTCACTATTTGGTGTATCTTTGGTACAGCTCAACAATAAATCTTGGCTTAGGATGGCCATCAGCACACACTACCATAAAGTTCAACAAGGCTGTATGAGCAGAGATGGTGAAAGTCATTCTACTTCCCAAGTAATCATGCTCCACAGGCTGGTTCTTTCTCATCATGCGTGGGCAAGTCCTAAGAACGTCTGAAGAATGTATCTTTACATTTAGAAGCAACGGATTGGGCATGTTGAATCAGGGTTGCTGGGTCCATCCCTGTGCACTTACTTATTTAGGCTGGCAAATTTCTCCTTTGAAATTAAATTAGTAGGAAGAATGAAGCAAGTGGGTTTGGCTCATTTCAGCTTCTCATTAAGACGGCAATAGCAACAATGAACAATCAGAAAGAACTACAGAAGAGACTGCGAACTACAAACTTTATCAATATGAAATCAGGTTGCCTGTGGAGATAAGTAAGAAGGGAGATGCTCTCCAGATCTGTATCTCCTTTCCTAACTCCCCACTCACAGGCAGTTCCCTGGGAGACACTGCAGTAGATAAGTCACAATGGGAGGTATTTATACAAGAGCTGTCACCCAACATCTGTAAACATATCAATTAAATACAATGAATTAAATAATCAGCGAGAATCATTCAACTAAATACTCCAGGTACAATTAATGCAACAACAAAAGAGAGGTGTTCTTTTTCTGTTTATTAATTTTAGCCACAAGTATCAAGATCTGTTGCAATAAATTTTTAAACAAGTTCTTTCTCTTTGGTTCACAACAGGGTTATTTCACATTTATAATTTCTTTTGTTTCTCAACATAATAAAAGAATTGAAACTTGTTATGAGTTGGATCTTAAGTGTCCCCACTGGGCCATGTGTTAAAGGTTTGATTGTCATATATGATACTATTTAGAAGTAGAACCCTTAAAAGAGGTAGGTTTTCAGTCATGTTTGCTGGTGATATAACTTGATACAGTTTTTTGTTGAAGACAGTTTGTCAGTACTTCTTAAATTTAAAACTTTATCTACTCACTGATACAGTCAGTGGTTTCACTGTTAGAAATCTGAACCACAGAAAACCAGATTATAAGGACATAGAAGCTAAGATATTCATTGCAGCTGAATTTAGTAAGAGAATATTACATAATCAACCTAAAATATTTAGCAATAAAGAAATTATTTTTAAAAAATGCCAGCTATGAGAGAGTTCTGCAATGGCATATAGTGAAGGCATTAACTCTACAATGACACAGCAGAAGATGGTAAACTATCTGTGAATGAAAATCTGAAGGACCATATGATATGTAACATGGTTCAGTGGAGAGGACATACAGAGTGGAGAAGAGGTACATACAGGTGTGCCAACAGCTCTGGAAAAGAGAATCTTTACTTATCCTGTTGTGGGAAATATTAGAAAAGAGCAGCAAGTTCCCACGCTACACCCAGCTATTCTCTGCCCTGGTGGGCTAGCCGGCCATGCACTGGTGGGCAATGGCCAGCCTGTTCTTATCTCATGGAGACTCTGATTCAGAGCTCCAAAATCTCTCCACCCAGCTCGCTAAGTCCCTACTGGTGGGTCATTACCACACCAGCCTCATGCTTCAAAATTCCCACGGCCTTCTGTGGTGCACATTAGGCAAACCCACACTTTGCCGTTGTACCTTTCTCTCTAGAACCTAGTCGAACTGCCACATAAAGGAAAACACCACATAAACTTAGTTCAGAATCAATGGTAACTCAATCGCTGGGAGTGACAACTAGAATCTGAAAAGTATGAAAGGTATAAAAAAAGTTTTTTATGACCTCTAGCAGACTGAGCAGAACTAAGAATGCAGGTCAGCCAGTTCAGAGCTCTGGGTTCCAGGAACTTGGCTGACTCAGAGCCTCAGGGCTCTAGTTCCCAAGACCTGCCCCTCCTGACTGAACCACAATGAGGGTGGAACTAGGAATGAAGGTCAACTGGTTCATGGAGCTCTCCACCCTGCCGACCCATAGATGATTCAGTAAGATTACATTCCTAGATTACATTCCTAAAATGAATATGTTCCCCTCCCTAACTGACTAAATACCTTGGGTTGGAATTCCCCTCACTCCCCCTGGTTTGTGTTTTTTTCCTTTAAATACCCTACACTTCTTGAGCTAGGGATTGAACTCCTCTGTCCCTGCGTGGGTTACGAGCTTGGCCCCAGTGCACTAGTTTCCCCAATAAACCTCGTGTGTTTGCAGCAAGATCGGTCTCGTGTGAGTTTCGTGGGGTGTCGTGTAATCCCGAGACTAGAGTAAGGTAATCCCTCCACTCTTGAGGGGTCTTTCAAATCCTAATCTTGTAAGCCATATTAAACCTTTCCTGCTTCCTTTCTTCCTCCGTCCAAACTGAAGTCCTGCCTACTTGCTCAGTGATTTATTCCTTTATTCATTAGGGGATGGTTCACAAGAAGTCACCTGAGTACTAACTCATTCCTAGGTCCAGACAACCCCTCCTGGGAAAGCAGAATTAACATCAAAATACAACAGCACCAGGGCCATCTACCACACAAACTGAAGTAAAGAAGAGCTGCATATGGGACTCTTACTGCCCATGTATTAATTTTTTTAATGACTGGATATATTAGTCAATTTTCCAACAAGACAAAAGCTGAAGAAAATCAATTTATAAAGGGAAAGAGTTATTTGACTATTAGTTTCAGTCCACAATTGTGTGGCTCTGCTACCTTTGGGGAAGACAGGACACCAAGGTTGAATGTTCCATGAGTCCCCCTCTTCCATATCTAATTAATACTGAGTTTTCATTGTGTCCATTTGATGAGTTCTTGAATTTCAGTTTTGTTTTAATTTCTGCCTTTCTTTAGTCTTAGCAAAGGCAAACATCTACGTGTATGTTGATTGGTAATGTTTATTCTAATAAGTGTTTGATATTTAGTTTCTTGTATTTTTTTTTTGTGGAATTACATCAACTCTTTTAGAGATAAATATATATATCTACAACCTAGAAAAATGTGTGACATCTCCCCCACACAATTATGTTTTCACTCAGTTTTCTTATTTATTGATCCTTATTATAAAGCTTTATATATATATGTGTGTGTGTGTATGTGTATGTATGTATATATATACACATACATGATGGGGGAAGGGAGACAAATCTGCACATTTTCTGTTTGCAGCTTTTGAGTCCCATATCTTCAATAGAAAGCCTCTTACAAAACCCAACTTATATTCAGTAATCATAAATATATTAATTTTTTTTACAAAGACAAAAGTTGTTAAATTAACATTAGATCATTGATTTATCTAAATTTTCATTTTGCCTATATTTCAATATGCTTTTTTGAGACAGAGACTGGCAATACAGCCCAAACTAGACTAAAACTCGTGATCTCATTTCTCTGCTTCCTAAGCGGGAAGATTATGAGCATGCATCTCCATGACAAGCTCCCAGATTCCTTCAGTGTATCCTTTTCTCTTTGACTTGAAATATTTCCATGACCATAATTTAAGAGTGTGCAGGTATGTATATGTTGATAATCTTGAGTTATTTATCATCTTAGACTATCCCTGTTTTGTGTGTGTGTGTGTGTGTACACAAGTGCTACATGTATAGGACAAGTGTCTTCCTCTATTGCCATCCACCTTATTATCGTGAAACAGGGTCTCTAAACCTAAGTTGTCAGTGAATTAGTGGACCTGCCTACATCTATCCCCAAATGCTGTTTACAAGTGCCCACATACCTGGCATTTTGTGTGTGTGATGGAGTTTGGTTAGGATCCTTGCACTTGTAAAGTAAGTGTCTGTGTCCACTTAGCTACCTTCCTGGCTCCATCATTGTGCAATTCTTCAGAAACATACTGAATCTAAGGAAATGAGTTCTTAAGGTCTGCATAAAACCATAGTAATGCATAATCTGAGACCCAGCCTTACCAGAGAAGAGAAGATTTTTGAAAGGGTATCTTCAACCTCATTCAAATTAAGAACTCGAGAATGTGTGTGTGTGGGGGGGTGGGGGGTAGACAAAAGACACATTTCTGGTTCCTCACAACTATTACAAAGTTTAAGATATAAGGGACAGGGGACAAACAGGCCTTGTGGAAAGCTCATTAAAAGCTTCCAGCCAATCACTGTTCTCACTGGCTGCTACACACTTTCATACACGTAAGAACATTACATAGCCCCTGCCCAAACACACACACACATACACACATGTTCCAGTAAAACTGGGTATTTGAGTAAGCTCAGTCTACTGTATCAGGGTCAACATCCCAGTTGTCATAGTTACCATAGATTTATAAGAACTCACCTCTGGGATAAACCAGTGCATATGCATATGCATATGCATATGGGATCCTGCTGATGACTTAGTAACTGCTGCTTCCAGGACCCGAAGGAGCTAGCCACAAAGACGGAGCTAGCCACAAAGATGACAGAGTGGTCATGCTACTTACAGGAACCCAGCATAGGTTCATGTGCAGAGGGGGCACGACTGGTCACAAAGTAGTGGGTTTAGGGATTGAGTGACAGGTCCTACCTAGCATGTTCATTTAACTGCTCTGTCAACTCTAGTGAACACTTAATCCTCCAAATAAAACTAAGGAAAACTTTTTCTGACATCATGTTACAGTAAACAGAATCAGAGAATGAACACTAAGAGGAACTTTCATCATTGCGTCTCACCCAACACTTTCAGCTCACATATACTATATATACAAGCAAGGCCCAGAAACGCAGCTGGCGTCAAGGGAGTCAGAAGCAAGGGCTGGCACTGCAGCCACAACATTTTGTTCTGCCTACAGCATTCATCCTCTGAATTGGAACCTTCCTTCCTGGAGGGAGGAGGGGATCACAGAAGCACCAGTGAAAGAGGAGGCTCGGGAACCTTTACCAAAGCTATGTGAGTCACGCGGCTCCTCTCCGAGGTTACATAAGCAGTAAACAATAGCCGGGGGAGAGGTGGATTGCCTGCCTAGGGTCGGAAGTTCCAGGGATAAGGAAGGCATCTATAAGAAGCCAAGGTACAGTGGACTTTTCACTGCTTCCTCTTCCATTGCCTTCATGCTGTCCACGCACCTGAACGTAGTCCTAAACACACAGTGTGGAACTCCATAGTCTCCAACACAGAGTTGTGGGCTCTCAGCTCTCTCGAGCTGCTCTTTATATACTGAAAACATGCTTGTTCGCTTCAGTTCGGGAAAAGTCACTCAGCAGCTATAGTAAGCCACTTCTCAATTATTACTGCACTGGATTTTGGCTGATACTCAAAACATAATAGCATTTTTAGCTTAATGTTTTGCTTTTTTCATTATGTTGTGTTTTAAATATTTGGATTTACTTAATTTGATATTAAGAGTTATTAAAAAAGAACTCACAATACATTTATTTTCCTCGAGATGTTACTAATTCATTGAATGAGAAGAAACCTATGTTCAGAAAAGTATATTCATTCATAGAGCTAAAAGATTAAGTAGTTACATTAATTATAGAAACCTTGATTTTATTGAATTCAATTAACAATAAGTTGACAGTGATCTCTCATTTAGTAAATCTGATATGAATTAAGCTTAACAACTAAATCCCATTAAGTAGGGATCTTGCTGAAGACACTTCATAGATATTTTATTGAAAGCAAATCCAAATAGAATGTTGAGCTTTGGAAATGAGATCTGTATCTCTATTTATCCTACAGCGAGAAATAATTACAAGGAGAGAAGGTGCACTCCTATCACTAACTATCTCTCTTACTGTTGCTGAGCAGACCTAAGAATGAGCTATGTTTACATGTCCCCCAAGGAGAAGACGGTCACCTCAGTCATCTTGGTCAAACCTAATGTTGGTGGCTCAAAATTCATAGCCATGAGCCAAAGAGGGGCCAGTGCTGGTTCCAAAGCTGTCTTGTGCTGTATCTGTGAGTAGTCATATACGGCATCCAATTACAGTAGCAAGATATGCTATGTAGTAAACCATTTGCTGAGTGTCCTGAACCAACAGCCACACGGCACTTACAGGAGTTTAGACTATGAAGCCTTTTGACACATCCAATGAAAGGCAGTTATTTAATAAGAAATGTTGTGAATATATTTGATACGAGTTATAAAAATAATCTATGAGACTTTAACTGGCTCATGTTTTCCATGGCTCATCATTTTACTATGGGTAGTCTTTTTGCTATCTTAATTACTTGGATGATTTTTTTTCATGAACTTTGTAGCTTTTGATCTAGTGACTATCACAAGAACCATTGCAAATGATGTCATTTTCTTAGAAATGCATCTGTTATATCTGGCATATAAGGGGGCTACAAAGCAGGTGGCACTGAAACCACAGGGGTCATAGATGGTCCAAAGGAGGCACCTTAGCTAGTCCCCTCTTTATCAGCATTATTATCAGCATAACTATCAAAATAAAAGGAGAAAGAAAGTTGGACATTTTGCTCATGTTTTCTATTAGCATCATCATGACCAATGGAGGTTGGATTCTCTCCACAAAATTAAGCCATTTTCTGCTGACTGTGCGGAAGGGTGAGGCAGGAGAGAGGGACTCAGAAACCTGGCAAAGTGCATCTGGCAGTTTCCTGGATGTTTATAGCTATCCCAGCCATGTGGGTCTTGGTCCTTGTTTCCTTTAAGATCACACAGGAGGCAGCAACTCTGTTAGTTCCTGGGAAGCAAGGAAAAAGGCTGAGTACAGGGTAGACTGTGGAAGGAGCTGTCTGTTAGAGTTCATGCTAGAAAGTTGATGTGCTGTGGGGAGAAGAAATACTGCTTCCAGGATCTTGTATGTTAAAGGCAATTAGCCCCTCTATCATACCATAGAGCTTACTTTGCTATAAAGAAAAACAAGAGAACCCATACAGCCCTTTCAAAAGGGCAGATTCTTCTCATTTATGATTTCTACCTATCTAAGTGTAAAAGAATTAGCAGGATGAGAAATTTAAAAGGCTGACATTCCTTATATAAATAATTATTAAATGAACATGGAAGATTTTCAGGTATTTTACATATCAAAAATCAGACTAGTTTCTTCTCAGTTGCCTTTTACATTCTACGTCAGAAAGCAGCAATGTTAGGATTTATATGACATGATGATGTGCATTATGTCATTTGTTCCCTTGCTCTAGGAAGAATGTCCACAGTCACCCAGCAACTAAGACACTGAGCAAGGACATAAACCTAAGTCTTTAGTCTCCAAGCCCAGGACTCCGCCTTTCTGCAAAGACATGCGATTCCTGGAGAAGCTGGATGCTAAACAGACATACTTCTGGGCTCTACTCACAAACTTCGGACTCAGTAGCTCTTGGCTGAGATTTAACATCACACATTAGTGATGTTCCTGATAAAGCTACTGTAGGTAGTAATGAACAACCCAAGAAACCTTGCCTCATATTATGCAAAGCATGCATTTGTTTTATTGGGTTAGAAAGTCAACTAAACCCAGTTACCAAAATCTCAAAGTATGCTTTCAGTAGCCAGCTGTACACACTACTACCTCATCTGGTCTCCTCTGAGAGGAAGTCTAAAACACCTCCACTCAAATCCTCAGCTATTGCCTCTCACTGGGCTAACTGACTCCTTCCGTCATTCAATCCTATTTAAATTCACCATAATCCCCTCCCTTTCCTTGTTTATTCTTTTATAATGGCCATAAATGTTATTTTTCTATCAGTTACTATATTCTACATCAACTCTGGTTGATAACCTTAATCAACAAGAGTCATTGATAGTGAGACTTGGGAAAACATGGGAATAAACCTTAAACTATACATATAACCACGATTGTGAGAGACTTGCCTTATGAGGCAATCTATGTTTTAACTGCAGATCGAAAAAATTCTTTATTGTTACTTTGTTACACAGTCAATCAGTTTGCACTAGACTTCTCTCTGGGAGGAAAGGTAAGAACTAAGACTTACTGTTTACTGTATAATAGCCTCTCAAAATATGAAAAATATTTTTATCTTCAGATTTCCCTTCCTTGTATTGTACTACCCTTTTATTGTTTCTTAGCTCTAGTGTCACAGACCTGCAACCTTTTTCTTACAGGGTCAGATAATAAATAGTTCAGACTGGAGGTAGCAATGGCGATACTGTCAAAGAGGTACCAACAACTCATTAAATAATAGACTCAATCTTTAAGAGTGCATACTGCTCTTACAGAGGACTCAAGTTCAGTTCCTGGCACCCATGTCAGGTGCTCACAACTATTAGTTACTCCACCTCTAGGAGGACTGGTATCCTCTTCTGGAATTCATGGGTATTTGCATTAGCAGGTACACGTGCGCATGAGCACACACCCACACAGACACACACCACTAAAACCAAAATAAACCTTTGAAAATGGACTCAACTTGTCTTAGTCAGGGTTTCTATTCCTGCACAAACATCATGACCAAGAAGCAAGTTGGGGAGGAAAGGGTTTATTTGGCTTACTTCCACATTGCTGTTCATCACTAGAGGAAGTCAGGACTAGAACTCAAGCAGGTCAGGAAACAGGAGCTGATGCAGAGGCCATGGAGGGATGTTCCTTACTGGCTTGCTTCCCCTGGCTTGCTCAGCCTGCTCTCTTATAGAACCCAAGACTTCCAGCCCAGGGATGGCACCACCCACAAGGGGCCCTACCCCCTTGATCACTAATTGAGAAAATGCCCCACAGCTGGATCTCATAGAGGCACTTCCCCAACTGAAGCTCCCTTCTCTGTGATAACTCCAGCCTGTGTCAAGTTGACACAAAACCAGCCAGTACACAACTACATGCTAGTAATACTCTGAACAAAAAATATGCAGTGGTGCATGGGAATTCACTTGCCTATCCCTAAAAACATCTACCCAAAGGTATTAATTTTATCTTGTTTTTATAAGCAGAAACTAACTAAAGGTCTGCATGAATAATTGGTTAATTCCTTCCATCCTTTTATTCTGTCCATCCTAGGATGGGAAACTAAATTACCCAAGGAGATAGGAAATGCCAAACTTTAAAAAAGTGAAGATAATTAAATCTGGTAGGTTAAAGTTTGACTAGGGCCATTTTCTAAAGAAATATAGTACTCCTTGAACTTAGTCAAGTAGGATTTCCGAAGTCATCATGAATCATTGGCAAATTCTTTCCATATATGAGTAAATTTACACTCAAATTCAAAAATGAGCAAGAGTGAAGAAATCAGCAAGAGTGACGATGACCATGCTGTGACAACCCAAAAGTCAGGCCCTATGGCAATTCCAGGAATCAGGAACCTCTCCATCTGCACACACAGCACCACAGATGTTAGCAAGAACTTTCCTAAGGAGCCTGTGGAAAAGCCATTTACACTGTTCCTGTCCTCAGAACTCCCTGGGTTACAGCTAGTGAGTAGGGGTCTGTTGGCTTGCTTGCTTGCTTGCTTTTTACCACAAGAACTCTATGGTGATATCTAAGTCTCTGCCATGTATTAGGTACTATACTTACTTTGCAGCAAAAGTGTGGTTGTTGCTTATAAATATTACTATTGTGTTATAATTAAGAGCAAAATTAAATTTTCATCTTTCTACTAGGTTGCCAGAAGACACCTAAAATCTCAGATAAAAAGACCAAAATTTTTTTTTACTATTTTTTTCATTTTTATTAGCTATTTTATTTACATTTCAAATGTTATCCCCTTCTCAGTTTCCCCTCCACAAGCATCTATGAGCATGCTCCCCCACCAGCCCACCCACTCCTGCCTCAGCAGCCTAGCCTTCCCCTATCCTGGGTCATCAAGCCTCCACTGGACCAAGGGACTCCCCTCCCAGTGATGCCAGATAGGCAATCCTCTGCTACATATAGAGTTGGACCCTTGGATATCCCCTGTGTACTCTTTGGTTAGTAGTTTAGTCCCTGGGAGATAGGAGGGGGGGTCTGGTTAGTTGATATTGTTGTTCTTCCTATGAGGTTGCAAACCCCTTCAGCAATTTCCTGACCCTCTGTACATCTCCTCCATCTCCTCCTCCTATACCTGATTTCTTCCCTTTTTTCCCCTCCCCTCTTCTTCCAAGTCCCTCCCACCCTCTACTTCCCTTATTATATTGTTTCTCCTTCTAAGTAGGACTGAAGTATCTATTCTTTGGCCTTCCTTCCTCTTGAGCTTCACATGGTCCATGAGTTATATCATGGGCATCCCACACTCTTTGTCTCTTTTATGAATGTGGGTGCCCTTGCATTTGGAGCAAAGATGTTCAGAATTGAGAGTTCATCTTGGTAGATTTTTCCTTTGATGAGTAGGAAGTGTCCTTATCTTTTTTGATCATTTTAGGTTGAAAGTCGATTTTATTTGATATCAGAATGGCTACTCCAGCTTGCTTCTTGGGACTGTTTGCTTGGAAAAAATTTTTCCAGCCTTTGACTTTGAGGTAGTGTCTGTCTTTGTCACTGAGGTGCATTTCCTTTATGTAGCAAAATGCTGGGTCCTGTTTACGTATCCAGTCTGTTAGCTTATGTCTTTTTATTGAGGAATTGAGTCCATTGATGTTAAGAGATATTAAGGAATAGTGATTGTTGCTTCCTGTTATTTTTGTTGTTAGAGGTGGAATTATGTTTGTGTGGCTATTTTTGGGGGGAAGGGTGTTGAAGGAAGATTACTTTCTTACTTTTCTAGGGTGTAGTTTTTCTCCTTGAGTTGGTGTTTTCCATCTATTATCCTTTGTAGGGATGGATTTGTGAAGAGATATTGTGTAAATTTGGTTTTGTCATGGAATATCTTGTTTTCTCCATCTATGGTAATTGAGAGTTTTGCTGGGTATAAAAACCAAGTTTTTAATGCATGGAAAAGACAGAAAAGGACATGGAATTTGGGTTTGAGCTTGAGTTGGACTTCTGGTTCTGCTCTGGTGGAACAGGGAGGAGATCAGAGTTTCCTGAAACTCCCAAGTTTCAGGTTCTCCACTTGTTAAATAAAAGCCCTTTATTCTTAAAGTTGTAACGGTAGTTTGAATAAAAAGTGGCCCCCATTAGTTAATATATTTGAATGTTTAGGGAGTGGCAATATTTGCAAGAATTAGTAAGTATGACCTTATTAGAGGAGGTAGGCTTTGAGGTTTCATAAGCCTAAGCCAGGCTCTATGGCTCTTTCCCTTTCTGCTTCCTGAAGATCTGGATATAGAACTTTCAGTTCTTTCTCCAACACAATGTCTGCCTGTATGCCTGCATGGTTCCCACCACGATGATAATGAACTAAATCTCTGAATGACAAACAAGCCCCAATCAAATGTTCTCCTTTGTAAGAGTTGTGTGGTCATGGAGTTTCTTCACAGCAATCAAAGACTGACAGAGTCTCCTTATTCAATGGATATTAAATAGGAGAGCATTGCAGGATATATTAAGAAAGAAACACCCCGCAAACTCTCCTGACACACTGGACCATGTTCTTTTCTAGTGCTGCGGGTACTGGCCAGCCGCATCACTATGTCCCAGTGGCTCCTGCTATTTTCTCTCAGCTAGCAATATCATCTGGCTTACATGCACCACCCCACACATCCCACAATCAGTATCTAGCACCTAGTTATCGGGCAGAGACATGACTCTTAAGGCTTAATTATCCAATCAGGTTTATATATCAGTAAGATCACAGTTTCTAAGATGCCAATACAATAATTTCAGAGCCAAATGATAATGACAATGTTTCAACCCAATTATTCTAGCCTTGTGTAAACCTTAACTACTTGTGGCTATTTAAAACCACGAGAGGTCTCGATCATCCTCCTGTTTGTCTGCTTCTATGTTGATTTTTTTTCTTTCTCACCTCCAACCTCTCACTCTTAAACTTCTAGCTCCTCCTCCCTACTCCTGTCCAATCACAGACCTGTCACTGCTCTACTGTACTTAGATAGAGAAAATATTGCAATATTGTATAAAATTGCTTGGTATATAGAAAGTTTACTATTTTTTTTATTTCTTTTTCTTTTTTTTTTTTTTTTTTTTTTTTTTTTTTTTTTTTTTGAATTTTTGAGACAGGGTTTCTCTGTATAGGCCTGGCTGTCCTAGAACTTAACTCTGTAGACCAGGCTGGCCTCGAACTCAGAAATCCGCCTGCCTCTGCCTCCCAAGTGCTGGGATTATAGGTGTGCACCACCACTGCCCAGCAAAAGTTTACTATTAACTCATTCGTTCATCAACAATGTTACAGAGCATCTCTGTGTTCCAAATCAAGAGTCACAAAACATTCTCTTAAAGGGTTGGTAGTAAAAACTTCAGGCTTTGACACTCTATCAAAATGCTCAAAGCATGAAAGTAGCCTAGAAATATGCAAATTAGTGAATTTGGCTTTGTTCCAACAAACCATTATTTACGGACACTAATGTTTAAGGTTTATATAATTTTAATGAGGCAAGAAATATTGTTTGATTTTATACCATGTGCTTTTATAGCTTGTGGGATATATAGAAATAGGCAGTATGAGACTGTGTCTCCTAGAAATGACAGGGATACCATGTTACCACAAAAAATGACTGGCTAACATGTCCTGATCAATGACAATATGAGTAGACATGCTAAATTGAAAGGGGAAAATCTCACAGGACCCCACCCCTTAAGCAAAGAAGCACAGGCTCCTAATGACTATTGGGAAAAGTAGTCATCCCTAGTAATGAGGCCCCTAACTAGTTATCTACTATCAAGTGGTCAGCCCTGCCATTGTACACAGTCAAGCAAAACCAAACTGACTCAGGAGGTTTCTATTTATATATTTCTGTATACATAAATTTATAACAATGATAATTAAGGAAATAGAGGCCATAAATTGGACATGCTGTGAAAGGGGATGAAATGGGAGGGGCTAGAAAGGAAAAAGGGAGAGGAAAATGAAGTGATGATATTTTAAGAGAGCTGGCAATCAAAATCGATATAGATCTGAGCCGAGTAAGAGAAGCTTCCATAGTAAAGGCACAACTCAAGGAAGGAAGAGAAACAGAAAGACAGCAGCGCAGACGACACAGGAAGCAGATCTCCTCTGCATGGAGACACTGAGCAAACCAGCTGAAGAAGAACAGATCATCATTCATCAGACTGGCACACTGGAAACCTGGATGCTGAAATGGACAAGTTATCAGGACTGTAGGTACAGCCTTTCTCCTGGGGCAGACTGCTAGCTAGTCTGCTCCCCTGGAGACACCATATCCTGAGCCAGACCAGAAGATCCACTACCTACAGGGGAACTGACACTACAACCTGAGACATCCAAAGAGATCTGCTGCACACAGGGCAACTGGTATCCCAGAATATCTGCTACACACAAGGCAACAAAGCAAGTGATCAGCAGCTTGTCTGCTCCCCTGAAGACACCACAGCTTGAAGGCATCCCAGGAGCTCCTCTGTACACAGGGCACTGGGCAACTGAAGACCTCCCAGGGGCTCTGTGGCAGGCAGGGCAACTGACCCAACAGACTGAAAGCCTCCCTGGAATTCTGCTGCACACAGGGAAACAGAGACCACAGTCAGTAGACCCCCCTGGAGAACATCTTCACATAGGACAACAGCCTGATTGCTCCTCTGAAAACCCAGCAATTTGAAGGCCTCCCAGGAGATCTACTGCAGCCCAGGCAACAGATCAGCAGCTCCTCTGCCCCTCAAGAGCCTCCAGTTGGAAGGCCCCACAGGTGGTCTGCCACAGCCAGGGCTGGAGGCCTACCAGGAGACCTGAAGCAACCCAGAGACAAAAGAGGCAAACTCCAGACAGAGCCACCCAGACCAGCAAACACCAGGGAGAGAGGCAAGAACAGGACTATAAGCAACAGGAGCCAATATATATGAGCATCATCAGAACCCAGTTCTCCCACCACAGCAAGTCATGAATACACTAACATGTCTGTAAATCAGAAAGCTGACCTAAAATACTATCTCATGAAGATAACAGAGTCCATTAAGGAGGAATTAAATAACTCACTGAAAGAAATACAGGATAACACAATCAAACAGGTGAAGGAATTGAATAAAGCAGTCTAAGACCTAAAATTGGAAGTAGAAACAATAAAGAAAACACAAATGATGGCAAACCTGGAAATGGGAAACCTAGGAAAGAGGTCAGGAATTACAGATATAAGTATCACCAACAGAATACAAGAGATAGAAGAGAGAATCTCGGGTATAGAAGATACCTTCGAAGAGATCAACATAACTTTCAAAAAAAAATTAAAAACATAAAAACTCCTAACCCAAAGCATCTAGAAAATTCAGGGCACAATGAAAAGACCAAATCTAAGAATAACTGGAATAGAGGAGAATGAAGATTCCAGCTTAAAGGACCTGAAAATGTCTTCAACAAAGTCATAGAAGAAAGCTTCCACAACCTAAAGAAAGAGAGGGCCACAAAGGTACAAGGAGCCTACGGAACACCAAATGAATGGGACAAGAAAATAAATCCTCTCATCACATAATAATTAAAACACTAAGCACAAAAAACAAAGAAAGAATATTAAAAGCTGCATGGGAAAGGGGCCAAGTAACATACAAAGGTAGACCTATCAGAATTACACCAGACTTCTCAACAGAGACTGTGAAAGCCAGAAGAGCCTGGTCAGAGGTCATGTAGACTCTAAGAAAACACAAATGCCAGCCCAGGCTACTATACCCAGCAAAACTCTCAATCAACATAGATGGAGAAAACTAAACATTCCAGGACAAGACCAAATTCAAATAGTATCTATATACTAATCCAGCCCTGCAGAGGATCCTAGAAGGAAAATTCCAATACAAGGAAGGTACCTATACCAAAGAAAGGACAAGATATTAAGCATCTCACAACAAACCCAAAAAGAAAGAACCACAAGCACATGAAGCCACCTACAGAAACAAACATATTAGGAACTAACAGTCATCTGTCTTTAATATCTCTCAATATTAATGGACTCAACTTACCCATAAAAAAGACATGAGCTAACAGATTGGATACACAAACAAGATAAAGCATTTTGCTGCATACAAGAAACACACTTCAGTAACAAAAACAGACAGTATCTCAGAGTAAAAGGATGGAAAAAAGTTTTCCAAGAAAATGGTCCCAGGAAACAAGCTGGAGTTGCTACCCTAATATACAATAAAATAGACATTCAACTAAAAGTAATCAAGTGTGATGTAGAAAAATGAAAATAGACCCATATTTATCACCTTGCACAAAGCTCAAGTCCAAGTGGATCAAGGACCTCAACATAAAACCTGATACACTGAATCTAATAGAAGAGAAAGTGGGAAAGAGCCTTGAACTCATTGGCACACAGGGAAATTTTCTAAACAAAACCCCAATGGCTCATGCGCTAAGATCAAGAACTGATAAATGAGACCTCGTGAAATTGTAAAGCTTCAGTAAGGCAAAGGACATAGTCAATAAGACAAAACAGCAAGCTACAGATTGGGAAAAAATCTTCACTAACCCTACATCCTATAGAGGGCTAATATCCAAAATATATAAAGAACTCAAGAAGCTAACCACCAAAAGACCAAACAACCCAATCAAAAAGTGGAGTATAGAACTAAGCTGAGAATTCACAACCAAGGAATCTCCAATGGCTGAGAAACACCTAAAGAAATGTTCAAAGTCCTTAGGGATCAGAGAAATGCAAATCAAAATGACCCTTCCACCTTATACCAATCAGAATGCTTAAGATCAAAACCTCAAACCTCAGGTGACAACACATGTTGGAGGGGATGTAGAGAAAGAGGAACACATCTCCATTGCTGGTGGGATTGCAAACTGGTACAACTACTCTGGAAATCAATCTGGAGGTTCCTCAGAAAATTGGAAATAGATCTACCTGAAGACCCAGGAATACTATTCTCAGGAATATACCCAAAAGATGCTCCACCATGCCACAGAGGTACATGTTCCACTATGTTGATAGTGGTCTTATTTATGATAGCCAGAAGCTGGAAACAACCCAGATGTTTCTGGACAGAAGAATGGATACAAAAAATGTGGTTCATTTACACAATGGAATATTACTCAGCTATTAAGAATGAGGACATCCTGAGTTTTGCAGGCAAATGGATAGAACTAGAAATATCATCCTGAGTGAGGTAACTCAGACCCAAAAGGATGTGCATGGCATGCACTCACCAGTATGTGGATGTTAGCAAAAAAAAAAAAAAAAAAAAAAAAAAAAAAAAAAAAAAAAAAAAAAAAGGCCGAATACCCAAGATACAGTCCACAGAACTCAAAAAGGTCAACAAGCTGAAGGGCCCTTGTTGGAAGGGAAAAGAATGCAACCACAAGGGGGTTGGGAGGGACCTGGGAGGAAAATGGGAATGAGGAGGGGCAGTACTGGGTAGGGGAAAAGGACTGAAATACCCGAGGGCCAGAAGAAAGAATGGAAACAAGTATCCTTAGGATGTAAGAGGTTGGGTATAGAATGTACCAGGAACCTGGGAAGTGAGAGTCTCTCAGGACTCAAAGAGAGGGACCTTAGGTAAAATGCCCTACACTGGGGAGAGGAAACTTATAGAGCCCACCTCCAGCAAAAAGACAGGGCACCTAGTGAGGGACGGGGCTGCCATTCCACAGTCAAAACTCTAACCCTATAATTGTTCCTTTCTGAAAGAACTGCAGGAATGGAAATGGAGAGGAGCCTGAGGAAAAGAAGGTCCAGAAACAGGCCCAAAGTAGGATCCAGTCCAAGGGGAAGTCTCAAGGCCTGACGCTATTACTGAGGCTATGGAGCTCTCACAAAAAGGGACCTAGCATGACTGCCCTCCGAAAGACCCAACAAGCAGCTGAAAGAGTCAGATGCAGATATTTGCACCCAAGAAATGGACAGAAGCTGCTGACCCCTGTGGCTGAATTAGGGAAGACTGAAAGAAGCTGAGGAGGAGGGTAACCCTGTGGGAGGACCAGCAGGCTCAATTAACCTGGACCCCTGAGATCTCAGACACTGGACCACCAACCAGGCAGCATATACCAACTGATATGAGGCCCCAACACACATACAGTAGAGGACGGCCAGGTCTGGCCTCAAGAGACTGGAGGCCCCAGGGAATTTAGAGGTCTGGTGGGGTAGGGGTTGAGGGGAGACATCCTCGTGGAGACAGGGGGCAGGGAAGAGGTATGGGATGTGGAACTGTTAGAGGGTGGCCGGGAGGGGAATAAAATCTGAAATTTAAAATTTAAAAAAATTTAAAGAGAGAGAGAGAGAGAGAGAGAGAGAGAGAGAGAGAGAGAGAGGGAAGGAGGGAGGGAGGGAGGGAAGGAGGGAAGGAGGGAGGGAGGGAGAGAGCTGGCCCTGGTGGTGTGGGCACAGGGGAGCTGGTAGACTGAACAAGTCAGCTACCACTCAGGTCCAGATTCAGAACTCTGAGTTGGCCCACCCCAACATCTACCTCATCTATGAACTGCTGGAGTTCATGATGGGGTGGGTCCTGTAGATCCAGAACTGCAGGATCTCCACGACACAGGGCAACAACAGGATACCTAAGAGAAGTTTCTGTGAGGATCCAGTAGCGATAGAGTAGCAGAAATCAGAGGCCTCGAATCAGACCAATGACTCATTGCAATGAACATTTGCAAGTAAAACTGTTTGGGCAAAAGGGTGTATGACACACTGTGACAGCACAGCTTCCATGATGAGATGTTTGCTTGTTTATTTGTTTTTGTTTTTGTTTCTGTTTTCTTTTGGGAGGAAGGTTGCAAGGGTGGAGGGTGGAAATGGAGGGATGGGGAGACGAGTAGGATTATGATGCATGATGTGAAATTCACAAGGAATCAATAAAAAATTTTAAAAAATTAACAGGCAGCACACCGATGTTTGCCTGCCCATCTAGAAATCAGAGAAGACAGGAACAATATTCTTCCCTGCAGTGAGGCTATGCAAAGAATGATCAAACAATCTCATAACTACTGTAAAGTGAGAATTTCAAGAAAGGCAATTAGACAAAAAGTTCCCCATCTTCAGAGTCTTTATAATCTCACCTCTTCTATAAATTTGGCTTGTGAGATTATGTTTTCTCCAGGTCTTCCGTATATCAACTGAGTTTTCTGTAGCAGAGGGCCTCTGTATCTTAGAGGGCTAGAGACCAGGCTTGTTTCAGTGATCTCACAGCCTATCCTGGCAGGTTTTAGCAGTGGTTTTTGCGCAGAAGCTTTGCATTGTCATCACTGAGGATCAGTCACCCGTCGTCTGGAACCTTCCAAACTTCTTCCTAACTCTTGCCACAGCCTACTAATAAGGCCTCTGTTTTGCTCTGGTGTCTTTCTGCAACCAGCAACAATTTCTTTCCCATCTTTACACATACCTATATATATATTCATGTACAGATGTGCAAACACGCAAGCCCAGGCCACTGCATGGTAGCAGTGAGACAGGGCACACATGTGGACAGATATGCCCAGGCTGCCAAGTGGTAGCCATGGGCTATGGCAGGTATGAGAACAGAGCTGGTCACCAGTTGGATCTCCCAGGGCCATGGAAAACATGCCAACGAGTCTGCATAGTCTGCCATGTGGTGGTGCTGGGACACGGATATGTGTGAACAGGCGTGACCTCTGTTTGTGCAAGGTTAGTCTTCACGCTCTGGGTGCTTTTTAATAAGTTACTAGCCAGTAACTGACACCACTACCTCTCCGTGTGATACACACATGGGGTGAAATAAGTCATTAGTAGCAAATTTAAGTTCATGTTTAAAGTAACGACTTCAAACTTGAGCCAGCTAATTTTGAAAACTCTGTTCAGACTTTGTTTATTACACCTTGGTTTTGCTTATAAGACTTCTTTGCAGAAATCATTTGAAGCTCTGAGTCTGAGAAACAGCAGCTGCACTAATCAAACACAGATGAACAAGGGGCCGTCCTGCTGAGGCCATCCTGCTGAGGCCAACGGCTAGGTACACTGCCCGGAGCTCTAAACAAGGAAAGGATCTGGGCCTCCCCGCTAGTGTGTGGGCCTTAGTTCATTTTTGGATGTTTTGATAAGACATGGCACCTGATTCTCTGACAAATGAGAGGACACATTAACACAAATCCATATTTCAATATTAGTCATGTAAATACAAGAGCAGTTATTGTTCCCAGAATCTCATCTCAGTGGCATGTTTTGTAAGCACACTGGTACCCAGACCATCATTCAGCTAAGTTAGAAGATGGCAAAATTGATCTTTGGCCTCATCTCCTTGATTCTTGTGGCCTTACTCTCCTCTTCCAGCCCTCTCATCTGATCCTAACACCAAGGAGCTTGACAAAGTCACCCACAGTAAACGGCAGGGCCTGAATGTTAGTCCTGCCAAGAGTCTTTACCTTTTAAAGGAAAGTTTCCTGAATACAGATGTCTTCATAAATCACCAACCACCTGGAACCCTTTGGACTATGCCTCGTGGGTGTCTGCCCAGCATACCGAGGAGAGGCAAGCCATGGGATGACTGCACAAAGTGGTATGAGGACATCACCGGTGCCTTCTACTCTTTAAGGTGATAGAACTTACTCCTAGAAGGAGCTATCTCTTGTCTTACAAGTGCTGGGCCACATGTGTCCCTCATATCAATCCACAACACTCTACCAATTGTTCTACTTACATTGCTAATGGTAAGTCCACATTCAACATAGGTTTCTGTAAAATAAGCTCATAATACTGAATCAATATCTTTTTCTGGTTCCTGATAATGGCAAGAAATTATTTGCATAGTAAGAAAAAATGCTAATTTTCTTAAAATGCTCTCAGTTGTGGCTTTTAAACTAACTTCTAGCAGTCTAAAATATTATATGAGTGATTTCATTTATCAGTTCTAACATCTTTGGGTTCATTTGTGTACACAGTTGCCATATTTATAGAAAAAGAACCCGCAAATCCAGAACTGACTTGTTTTCAAAATGACTTGAGAAGTTGTCATTAAGAAGCATCTGCCACTTTACCGCATTCATGTAAAGCATTCTTGTGCCTCTGTAATAGACTATTGAGCAGACATTTTAAAGCAGTACACACACACAGCAATATGTGTCAAGGAAGCCATAACATAATTAATGATTTCAGTTCCTCTATAATGCATTTCATTTTAATAGGTGACGTTCATCTTTACAACCAACATGAGAGAAGTCTGAAGATGCAAAGAGAAAGTCTCTCCAGACCAAATGCCCACCTACCCATGGACATCTGTAGGGAATGTGTAGATCAATTATTTTGTGTGTACATTAAAGGTCAAACCAATAGAAGATTCTTTTACTGTGAATGTGAAGCAAATATCTTAAGTCATTACCAGCTTTAAACAATATTAAGCCTTAGCCAAGACATTAAACTGACAGTGGCTTTGAGCATGGGAAGCAGCAATAGAACCCTTGGCAGCAGCAACAGAAGTCCCACAGCATTTGTAAACATTCACAGTGACAGAAACCAGAAATGTGTTCCTATTACTCAATACAGAACCCTATTTTAATAGGCGAAAGTTTAACACAAGAAAAAACAGCCACACAAAAGTCTGGAGAAAAAAACAAGACCCCTACATTGAACATCCATGTTCTGTGGGGGTCCCTGTCTTAGCATGGGTTACTGCAAGAAAAAGACCTTAAGATGAGGCTTTGAATGGCAGTTATCTATTTGAAAGTGATTTTAGGAGCATCAGTAAGAGAGTGGGATATGAAAACATTTGAAATAGGCAGGGAATGCAATCAGTACCTTGTATGGAATACTTGCTAAGCAAAAGATACTCATTCCTATTGGGAACTTCTGAGAGACAAAAGAATGTGCCTCAGACTTACTTACCTGGGTTGTAAGAACTTGGGAGGTATGTATCTATTTATTAAATCTCATTACTTCCTGGTGGTGAGTTACATTGGGGTGTTACCTCCTAAAATCACGGGGCTATCTCACCCTGAAGCAGAGTTTGTTCTGTGCTAAAACAACCTTGGGCAAAGCCCCAGGCATATCACCATTGACTGGTATGCACAGAACCTGGAGATAGGAATGGGTCTAGAAACAACCACCGATAAATAGAACAGTCAGACAATACTTCCCAGTCCCTTATTCAAAACTATGATATTTAAAGTGATCTAAAAATTTAGGAAATGAACTAGAAGTAGTTTTGGATTAAAACTGATTTGGTGGTCAATTCTTATCTGAGGCTTTCTATAATATTTACCTATTTTAGTTCATATGAATAGAATTTCATTAAAAAAATTAATGTTTGAGCATGGGACATAGCCAAGACACCACTAAGAATGCAATGTAACACTGAATTTACCTTTATTTTTATAAAATTATGCAATTTTATAAACTAAATAGTATATAATTTTATTATATTGCCTATCTAAATTCTCCACATTCTGAATCCCTACCAGTGCATGAAAATTGGACATGTACTTTTTGATGTCTTCTATCTCTCTGTTGAATTTGTCTTAAAAATAAATAAATATTTTAGGAAGAAGCATATTAACCTCATTAGACAAAGGGCAGCTACCACTTTAAGAAATTCCGGGGGAAAAGTAAGAAAGTTGATAGTAGAGGAGGTGGTAAAACTGAAAGCTTTGAACTGTGGGAACGTTTCCTGTGACTGAGATGACTGGAGCCTTTTCTTCATCGCAATCTGTCACTGGAAACAATATTAATACTCCTATATGGAGTATTAGAAATCTACACGTTCGAGAGTAACTGGAACCCGCAGGACCAGGCACACAGGAACTCCGCCAGCAGAGGGGCTCGGGTTCCTTTTCATCTCTCTGGGCTGGTGCCCTGAGTGGACTTTGGGCAAAAGCTCTGCAGCCAGTCCCACAACACCCAGAGGAAGCTCCACTCCCAGGCGCTCTGACATGCCCAGAATCAGAGGTGAGGAAGAACCAACATCTGTCCCAACACTGAGAGTAACTGGGACCTGTGGGACAGGCACACAGGACTTCCCAGGTGCTCTAACAAGCCCAGGGTCACAGGATCCCAGAATCACAGGATCACAGAGACAGCCTGAC
>NW_022196914.1:51519189-51535095 GCF_008632895.1 Mastomys coucha
TATCTTTAACAAAATTATAGAAGAAAACTTCCCTAACCTAAAGAAAGAGATGCCCATAAACATACAAGCAGCCTACAGAACTTCAAATAGAATGGATCAGAAAAGAAATTCCTCCCGTCACATAATAATAAAAACACCAAATGCACTAAACAAAGAAAGAATTTTAACAGCAGTAAGGGAAAAAGTCAAGTAACATATAAAGGCAGGCCTATCAGAATTACAGCAGACTTCTCACCAAAGACTATGAAAGCTAGAAGATCCTGGGCAGATGTCATACAGACCCTACAAGAACACAAATGACAGCCCAGGCTACTATACCCAGCAAAACTCTCAATTACCATAGATGGAAAAAACATAAAAAAACAAAATTTCCACAATACCTTTCCACAAATCCAGCTCTACAAAGGATAACAGATGGAAAACATCAACATAAGGAGCAAAAGTACACCCTAGAAGAAGCAAGAAAGTAATCTTTCAACAAATCCACACAAATCTAATTCCACCTCTTACAACAAAAACAACAGGAAGTGATAATTACCTTTTCTTAATACCTTCATATGAAAATTAATATTACCAACATATCCTAAGTGATTGAAATCCAAAAATATGAGGAATTAGAAATTTGTTGATTGTTATCCAATTGGTCTCTCTAATTTGGTAATTGGAGAAATAGGTCCAATATTGTACAATCTATATATACTTTCAGCTTGTTTGTGACAGTGTCTTACTGTGAACAACATAAGGGTCTTGAAATCTTGCTTCTCCTATCTCAGCCTCTATATTAGTAGTATTGTTTATTTCATGTTTTTACACTATACTATGATTTTCAGAACAGCTTTTATATTTCAAAAGTATTTATATACCCAAAGGAGACATAGACAATTAACTTGGGAGGTGGCTTGTAGGAAAGAGAACAACAAAGAGTGAGACTGAATGCTTTGCTTGACATTTGTAGCTCTTGTATCAAGTTTGAAGATGAGGACTTTACAAGTTACTCTTTCTCTGAGATGAATGCTTTTCCAAATTATCACAGCCAATGAACCAGATTCTTACCCTCACCTAATGTCTGTGCCACCCTCCAAGCAGAACCACTGTCCATTGAAACAGTTGGTGAATGACTTTACGGATAGACTATCTTAATATACACACCATTTCTTAAATGAATGTAACCTGTTCTCTGTGGGCTGAGAATAATGTCACTCACTCAAGTCAGATAGTTTTGACCATAGCAGGAAGTCTGTATCCAAAAATTGTGCCTACAATTCATTCCTTGGCACAGCAGAACTGTCAATTCTTAGCTTAGCTATGATGGAGGTAAAATCCTTTGGTGATGTGAGGGTCATTGAAGTACAGCCTTACTACAATGAAATCCAATGTCTAAAAATTGTTCTTATTTTGGGCTTGTACCACAATAACAGCCAAGATTTTAAACTCTACTAAATACAAAACAAACAAACAAACAAAAAACTTCATATATTTATGTTCATTTAAGAAAATGCTAGTAGTGATGTATTATTTTTGAAATATACAGTTAATATATTTAGAGTTATTTAAAATTTATACTGAGAAAAACATATGTATTTTCAGTATTGCTGTAGACAAGCATCTACATAACACTGTTAAATTGATTGTTGTTTTATATCAAACAACTTTTATAATACTCATTTTTATTGTTATAATATTTTATTTAAAAAATTAATAAAATTTATATTGAAAAAAAAAGGTTACAGAATAACACCAAGTAGTTTTTTTGTTGTTGTTGTTTTTCTTTATTTTGTTCAAGACAGGGTTTCTCTGTGTAGCCCTGGCTGTCCTGGAGCTTACTTTGTGGACCAGGCTGGCCTCGAACTCAGAAATTCGCCTGCTTCTGCCTCCCAAAGGCTGAGATTAAAGGTGTGCGCCACCACCACTCAGCCCAAGTAGTTATTTTTAAAGAATTTTGACATCAATGTACATGCTCAACATAAATAAATGTGTAACCCCCCACACACACACACAAAGAAATCTACACTTTCACGCTAATGTCCACTTATCAATGAGTACATACCATGTATGTTCTTTTGTGACTGAGTTACCTCACTCAGGATGCTATTTTCTAGATCCATCCATTTGCCTGCAAATTTCATGAAGTCATTGTTCTTAATATCTGAGTAGTACTCCACTGTGTAAATATACCACATTTTCTGTATCCATTCCTCTGCTGAGGGAAATCTGGGTCCTTTCTGCTTCTGGTTATTATAAATAAGGCTGCTATGAACATAATGGATCATGTGTCCTTATTACATGTTAGAGCATCTTCTGTGTATATGCCCAGGAGTGGTATAGCTGGGTCCTCAGGTAATATTAGGTCCAATTTTCTGAGGAACCCCCCAGACTGATTTTCAGAGTGGTTGTACCAGCTTGCAATCCCACCAGCAATGGAGGTGTGTTCCTCTTTCTCCATATCCTCACCAGCATCTGCTGTCGCCTGAGTTTTTGATCTTAGCCATTCTGACTGCTGTGAGGTGGTATCTCAGGGTTGTTTTGATTTGCATTTCCCTGATGACTAAGGATGTTGAACATTTCTTTAGGTGCTTCTCAGTCATTCTGTATTCCTCAGTTGAAAATTCTTTGTTTAGCTCTGTACCCCATCTTTAAATAGGGTTATTTAGCCCAAAAGCTCAGAATACCCAAGTTACAATTGACGGACCACATTAAGCTCAAGAAGAAGACCAAAGTGTAGATGCTTCAGTCCTTCTTAGAAGGGGGAACAAAATACTCACAGGAAGAAATGCAGAGACCAAGTGTGGAACAGAGACTGAAGGAAAGGCCATCCAGAGACTGCCCCGCCCGGGAATCCATCCCATATACAGACACCAAACCTAGACACTATTGAGGATGCCAAGAAGTGCTTGCTGACAGGCGCCTGATATACCTGTTTCCTGAGAGGCTCTGCCAGAGCCTGACAAATACAGAGGCAGATGCTTGCAGCTAACCATTGGACTGAGCACGAGGTCCTCACTGGAGGAATTAGAGAAAGGACTGAAGGAGCTGATTAAACTACCAACCCGTAAGGGACCCATGGCTCTAGCCACATATATAGCATAGAATGGCCTTGTCCCGCATCAATGGGAGGAGAGGCCCTTGGTCCTGTGAAGGCTTTATGCCCCAGTGTAGGGGAATGCCAGGATGGGGAGGTGGGAGTGGGTGGGTGGGTGGGGGAGCACCTTCATAGAAGCAGGGTAAGGGGAATGGGATAGGAGGTTTCTGGAGGGGAAACCAGGAAAGGGGATAACTTTTGAAATGTAAATAAAATATATAATAAAAAAAAAAAATCAGGCCGGGCAGTGGTGGCACATGCCTTTAATCTCAGCATTTAGGAGGCAGAAACAGGCAGATTTCTGGTCTACAGAGTGAGTTCCCGGACAGCCAGAGCTATACAGAGAAACCCTGTCTCGAAAAACAAAAAAAAAACAAAACAAAAAAAACAAATAAAAAAACAAACAAAGAAACAAACAAACAATTACCCCCAAAAAACTACACTTTCAAACTCTCTCAGGAAAATATGAATATTAATAAATGTCTTATACCTTAAATTTTCAATTCATTTAACTTCATGTCAGCTTCTCCATCTCAGAGGCTAAAGAAACTCAAGCCAATTATCTAAACTATTAGTTATAAACACCTGTTCATTTAATAATACTTGTATATATAGTATATGCCTAAAATGATATACTGATTAGATTTTTAAATGGGAAAACCCTCAAATGTTAATATCACAACTATACAATTTAGTATGGAAGAAGAAACAGAAGGAACACTACCCAGTTCACTCTGTGAAGGAACACTACCCAGTTCACTCTGTGAAGGAACACTACCCAGTTCACTCTGTGAAGGAACACTACCCAGTTCACTCTGTGAAGGAACACTACCCAGTTCACTCTGTGAAGGAACACTACCCAGTTCACTCTGTGAAGGAACACTACCCAGTTCATTCTGTGAAGGAACACTACCCAGTTCACTCTGTGAAGGAACACTACCCAGTTCACTCTATGAAGGAACACTACGCAGTTCACTCTACGAAGGAACACTACCCAGTTCACTCTATGAAGGAACAGTACCCAGTTCACTCTATGAAGGAACACTACCCAGTTCACTCTATGAAGGAACACTACCCAGTTCACTCTGTGAAGGAACACTACGCAGTTCACTCTATGAAGGAACACTACGCAGTTCACTCTATGAAGGAACACTACGCAGTTCACTCTATGAAGGAACACTATGCAGTTCACTTTGTGAAGGAACACTACCCAGTTCACTCTGTGAAGGAACACTACACAGTTCACTCTATGAAGGAACACTACCCAGTTCACTCTATGAAGGAACACTACCCAGTTCACTCTGTAAAGCCACAGCTACGCTGAGTATTTTCCCTTGGAGAGGAACAGTTTCTGTCACAATTTCCTCTCACAGAGGTGTTCATAAGAGATTTTTTTGTACTTCTATCATGTTTAATGTTCCAAATAGATTTTTAAAAACTGGTTAAATGCATATTACTTTTAGCTTTAGGAGATGTGTATATTTAAGAGGCATTTAGTTATTATAAATTATTTTGATGACTTTAAAAATGTCAATACTGAATTGTATGCTTTAAAATAAATTTTATTAGTTTAATAAAAAATAAAAAATAAAAATAAATTTCTTAGACCAGAACCTGGAGGTGTGAGGGTGTGGTTCAGTAGTAGGAACTGTACCTAGCACATGTAAGGTGCTAGGTTTAGACCTTCACATCCTTTAATCCCCCAACACAGGAGAAACAAACAACATAAGAGGACAAACTTTATGGCCTTAACATAAGCAAGAATTTCCTAGCACACAAACACCATGACCCTCCTAAATTATAATTGATTTTGATAGAAGTAAATATTTTGTCCTTATAAAAGTAGGAAATTAAAGGCAAGCCATACGTGAAAGAAATATATATTTGAGAATATGTAAGACTGTTCTACTTAAGGAGACAAGACATTTATTTTCAAACATGCTAAAGTTTTGGAATTCACTTCCCCCAAAATAAAAATGAGTAATGAACATATGACACCACAATGGGATACCACTAAAGAAGTGGTTATTATCATAATATGTTTTGACACAGAGATATAGGTGGCAATATGAAATGCGATAGCCAGTTTTAAAAAGTGGCAGTTTATAAAAGTTAAACATACATCTGCATTTGACACAATGTCCATGGCTAGATATTCTACCCCCCCACACACACACATAATGAAAATACTTCGGAAGGCTGGATACCCATATCTACAGTACAGTACTCACCACAATCCCATGTGGAAAGCAGCGACTGTTCATCACAGCAAATGTTATCCACAATAAAACAGAACTCTTGATACGCAATATAATGTGGGTGAATCTGTGGTTAATCATGCTAGGTGAAAAATCAGCACATAGAATATATATTTTATCATCCCTCTCATATAAAATGCAATACAGAAGAACAAGGAGGAATGGAGAACAAATAACAGTAAGAATGCTTGGAAAAAGTCATAAGGATATTTGTGTTTAACTAATTATTTATATATAACTATATATAACCATATATATATGTACATATATATAAATGATGTAATGTCACAGGGCTGACAATACTCAGACCATGTACCTCAGCCTATCTAACTCAAACCCCAATACCAGGCATAAGAAATCTCCTTTTCAGTTTTTGATTAGAATAGTCAAAGAAACTCCTAAACCAGTATAGATTACAGGTTATCTATGTTGCCTGTGGTTGCCGCTCAGGTTGAAGGTTAAGCCCCTATTGCAGAAACATCACACATGTTAGACACAGAACTAAGATTTGAGATGGATGTGAACTGAAGGCCTCATCAAGACTAGCTTTCCTAGTAGCAGAAGGTGTTATGTAAGCTGGCCAGGGAGGGAAGCAATCAACACTTGGACCTAGTAATGACACCTATGAACTAAAACAACGCACAGCATGCAGAGCGATTCCACAAGGTGCAATAGTAGCACTCACAGTGGGTGGTAACTAACAGCTATCTGATGGGACTTAGCAATAGCAAGGAAATCATGCCAGCTACTGCAAAACTAGCCAACTACCCAGAGCTACAGAGATCATGAGTTTTAGGGAGAACCTACTACCGTAACCACTTAACATCAGCACAATCCCTAACTGCATTCTAAAACTTATCCTTATTCCTACAGATGGCTGTGGCCGTCACCCCTCAACAAAGAATCCTCTCTTTGCGGTTGATGGAGACCATTAGCAAAGACAACTGGTTAAAATGCAGGGATCAATTGGTGTGGGGTACCTAGCCCCAATAAATAAATTTAGAACACAACTCATGCACTTAAAGCTCAGGGAACATCATGGAAGAGGGGGCAGAAAGGCTGGCAGAGCAAGAGAACTAGGAAGTCAGCTGTGACAGTGTGTCTTCTAGATGCACAAGGGAAGCTACACCTGTACTACCTCAACAATATGCTGCCTAACCAAGACTCAACAACGGCAACACCAACACACACCCTGACTTTGAAGAGGGATAGCTCATGGAGTCCCACCCTAAGACAAAGAACCACAGGCAACCAGTGATTGCCAAGAATAGGTGAAGAGTCCTTCCAAGGGATGAATCCTGTATTAGTCAGGGTTTCTATTCCTGCACAAACATCATGACCAAGAAGCAAGTTGGGGAGGAAAGGGTTTATTCGGCTTACTTCCACATTGCTGTTTATCACCAAAGGAAGTCAGGACTGGAACTCAAGCAGGTCAGGAAGCAGGAGCTGATGCAGAGGCCATGGAGGGATGTTCCTTACTGGCTTGCTTCCACTTGCTTGCTCAGCCTGCTGTCTTATAGAACCCAAGACTTCCAGCCCAGGGATGGCACCACCCACAAGGGGCCCTATGCCCTTGATCACTAATTGAAAAAATGCCCCACAGCTTGGGTCTCATAGAGGCACTTCCCCAACTAAAGCTCCCTCCTCTGTGATAACTCCAGCCTATGTCAAGTTAACACACACAACCAGCCAGTACAAGTCCCCTAAATGGTTATTCAACAGCAGGTAGCCAGCCCTAAAATCACAACATAATAAACACAAGCAACACCAAACAAAATCATCAGGTTGTATTTATGTATTTACTTAACACATATACACTCACCAATAATAACCAAAGAAAAAGGCCATGAACTTGTAATGGGGTAGAGTGGTATGGAGGGGATTGGAGGGTAGAGGAAAAAGAATGGGAGATACTATGTAATTACATTTTAATTCAAAGTAAAAAAATTAAATGCAAATTAATACCAAAGCAATTTCCAAAACCACAGCAGTTTTGCTAGGGGGTGGGGCTAGACTACAGAGATTCAGACACTCTCCAAGGAAAAAGGTGTAGTCTGTACAATATGATTATAATGGGCTGCAGTTTGGCAGTGTATGTAAATACCATAACATGACCAACTACCCACTTTAAGTAACAAGTCTACAGCAACCAAGCTATTTTCCAAGGAAGTTAATGAGAAAAAATAATTCTTTTTTTAATCTTTATTTATTTGTTTATTTATTTGTTTATTGCTTGTGAAAATAAGTTTTATTTTCCTGTTGTAATTACCTAGGCCTAGTTCTGGAAGCTTCCAGCCTCTAGAATCTAATCTAGAATTAGAATGTTTTCAGCCTCTAAGACTTACCTGCTGAATAAGCTCACTCTTTCTTGTTCTTTCTTTTTTTTTTTCCATTTGTTTATTAGATATTTTCTTTATTTACATTTCAAATGTTATCCCCTTTCCTCATTTCCCCTCTGAAAACTCCTTCCCCTCCCCACCCCCTGCTCACTCACCCACCCACTTCTGCTTCCTGGCCCTGGCATTCCCCTACACTGGGGCATAGAGCCTTCACAGGACCAAGGGCCTCTCCTCCCATTGATGCCCAATAAGGCCATCCTCTGCTATATGTGCAGCTGGAGCCATGAGTCCCACCATGTGTACTCTTTGGTTAGTGGTTGAGTCCCTGGGAGCTTGAAAAAATAATTCTTAAAATGTTAAGTTAGGATGCAATGCAGGATGTCATCCAACAGTTCTAGGAATGAATGGTATCTCAAGACTAAAGACAAAAGACACACAGTGAACTTTTGTTAGTGGTGTTTCAGATGAGCAGGTACAGATCAACAATTCTGATACTGATATGTAAGTGTACTGAACTGAATGACCAAGAAACGACTCCTAATGGCGCAGTTACACTCATAGATTAGTGCATGTCTCATCCCTCATCAAAGAACCTTGTTTTTACAATAGGTGGAGATTAAACCACAGACCCACAGTTAGTCAAGGTTCAGAGAGTAAGAGACTAAGGGATGCTCAGTCCTCCATGGGACATCTCATTACACCTCTTCCTCTCAAGGATCAGGGCTCACTGAGAAGAAACAAGTGGAAAGATTGTTAGAAGCAGAGATGGTAGCCGGCTACAATGGAACAGGATTTTCTGGACACAATAGTGTAGTTGCACAAATGAACTCAGCAATGGTGATAGCATACACAAGGATGGCACAAGCTCAAGCAAACCCAAATCCCAGCATGGGGAGGGGAGGTGGACATGGAATCTCACCCCTAGCTAAGGAGCTACTGGCAACTGATAGCCGCTGGGAGACGAAACGTCTCTAAGGTGGTAGCCCTGGTACATTCAGCCATGTCCACTGGAAGGCTACACATTCAAGACTGCATAAGTACCACAAACTGTACTTGGGGAGGGGAAAGGGAACACACAGTTGGGTGGGTAGGGAATGGGGTTCAGATGTGGGAAGTGTTGGGGAAGGTATGTGAATGTGACCAAAAATAGACTGTACGGAATTCTCAAAGAATTAATAGAAAAACAAGAACAAAAAGAAAGAATGGCAAACCATAGAGGACAGCTCACTCTGCATTTACAAATGAGCAAGTGAAGAGGCTAAAGTAATCCCTGTGGTAATATGCTATTTATAAGCATTACCACGAGCTCACATTTGGCTTAAGACATGTAGGAGTGGCTATATCCAGACCATCACTAGGTATGTAAAGATACACACATTGCTTTGCCAGCTGAGAACCCAGACCTAGCATCTACACTTGGGGTTCTACCATTATTGTCTTGTAAAAATGGGGCCAGTCTCTTATTTAAGGATTCAAAGAACAAGTACAGGTAATGAACCTAGGTACTCTGTGGTGCCAGAAACTGAGGGAAAAGGAAGGGGGAGGGGAGTAGGGCAAGTGGGTCATGCCATCAGGCAGGCATTAGAATTGGTAAGGTTGAGTGAACTCAGACCCTGGGGAATTTCAAGAGATCTGAGACCGCTTCCTACATGTCTCTGTACCTGCTCTGGAACAGGTAACCATGACACTCACCGAGAGGACCATGGGCAGTCAGTCATGTGATGCAACATCTTAAATTCAGCCAATAGAAAACATCTACCCCCGAAATCCCACCCCACTCCCCAAGGTTTATATGGTCCTTGTCCACATGGAATAAAGTACACAAGTTTTCTCACCAAGGATCTGTCTTTATTGAGCTATAACAATAGCTTGGGGATGAGTTCTCTCTCCAGAAGCATTCATCCCTTACTGCCTGCAGAGGCTCACATCAAAGTGGGGACAGTGTTTCTTCCTCTGCCACTGCCACTGTAGCTGGATAAGAGACTCAAGACCCTGGCAACCTGCCTCATGCAGGCTGCTCAAACCTCTTTGCTTCTCTTCTATGAGCGGTAATACTCTCACTGTTCCCAGGCAGACAGGAGTCCTGTGGAACCTATTCATTCCTGGCTCTGCACTGCCCTCCTCAGTCTGGCATACTGAGACGTCTGAAGCCCCAGAGGGAAGTGACCACAAATGGGCACAGAAAAAGAGAAAATTTGAGGAGAAAAGAAAAGAAAAGAAAAGAAAAGAAAAGAAAAGAAGAGAAAAGGAGAAATAATAAAGAGGAGGAGAAAGGGAGAGACAGAAGAAGAAAAACAGAAAAAGTAGGCAAACAGTCCCAGAATGATCCCAATATGCCACATAGCAGCTTAGTAAAGAGCTGTCCATCAGTAGTCAAAGCTGAAACAATATGAACAAGGAAATAAAATAATATAGCACTTCATTATAATCCAAAATATAAAATAGATATGTATGAGGCCACACTGGTTTTTAAAAGAATGACTGCTAAAACAGAGAGCAAAGAAAAACTTTTCATACAAATTGTAATTACTCTGTGCAGACACCATGTCCAGAAGGTGAGGCATGACTCCATTCTCAGGCAGGACTGTGCAGAGTAAGGCGTGTCCTCAGATCACAACACCTGTGGCCTACCAGAGCCTAAGCCCCATTCTTCCAGCAGTTCCAACACTGCAAACACTTGGGCTCTGAACAAAGCTTTCCCGTCTGTCCTCTGAGGGAGAAGGGTGGAAAGGAATCCATAAAGAACCAACACACTGCTGGCAGGACAATGACATGGTACTGAGTTTGTTTGTGCATTGTAGCTTGTCTCCAGCCTGTCCTCCAGTCCAACATAATGAGCATCCACCATATTGGAAGTCCACACACACACATCAGTACTCCTGGTCCTGTTCTCAGTCCACAGACGGCCATACTCTTTCTTTGTAACCTTGTGCCCACCAGGAGAGATTCACTCATCCCTCTATTATGACTTACCTGGCTTCTCTGCTCTCTCTACTACCTTTTCCTTGGTGGATTTTTGTCAACTTGACACAAATTTAGACATAGTTGGAAAGAAGGAGTCTTGATTGATAAAAATATTCCTGTAAGATTAGCCTGAAGATTAAGTGTGTGGAATAGTGTCTTCATTAACGATTGGTGTGGGGAGCCCACTGACTGTTTGTTACCACCCCTGGGAAGGTAGTCCTGAGTTGTGTAAGAAAGCAGGCTGAGCAAGTCAGTAAGGAACATTCCTCCATGGCTTCTGTTTTAGTTCCTGCTTCTGGGTTTCTGACTTGAGCTTCCTGCTTTGACTTTCCTGGACAATAGACTCTAAGTTATAAGATGAAATAAGTCCTTTCCTCCCTAGGGTGCTTTGGCCATGGTATTGTATCACAGCAACAGAAACCCTAGCTAAGACACCCACCTTGTCCTTGTGCTGGGCTCCTGGCCCTTACAAAATTGTTGAAAGTATGGGGTTCTACATGTAGTCCTGGCCCTATGCATTCCTGTTAGATGGCCTCATATACTCTGTGTGCCCACTGTTCACCCCAGGCTGACAGTCTTGCTTCCTTCTTATTTATTCTCATGCCTGGGCATGGGATTCTGCCCCTCTGGGCAATGGGGGTTACTCACCTGCACTGCTTGGGTCTCATTTATCCCGCTGCCTCTAACTTTCTAACTCACTCTCAGGGCTCCAGGGAGTACCTCAGTACAGACAGTATGACTTGCTCTCATGGGGGCATCTCGCCAGTGTAGACGGGCTCCCTCAGCCTCATGCTTTGGCTCCCTCCCAGCTTGATTCCCCCTCCACAACTGTTAGCTACACTAACAGGCAGCTCAGCACTTACACCCTTGCTCACCGCCTTGCCTGATGATTACATCTCTGCCAAATGAGGTGACCACTGGACTTTCTGTCCAGACCTCTTTCATAAGTAACAGATTAAAACTAAACTGCCTGCCCATCACGCCAAATAAAACTCTGTGCGCTCTTCCATTCCCCATTTTAGCAATGGCATGTGCAGATGTTTCAGAGTCTTCCCAGACTTAACCCTTCTGTACCCCTAATATATTGCCAAATGAAAGTCTACCATTTAAGTACTGCCGTTTATCTCTTCTCCCTTCCACACTGACTAACATGCTTCTAATTCTTGCCTGGAGTAAAGTATTAAAACAATCTGTCCTGATGTTCTAATTCATGTCCCAATGCCCTCCTATGCTCCCCTCCATACATTACTCTAACACTGAGAGAATGAATCACAATGTCAAAACTCTGCCCCATTTTCAAGCACAGCATCTAAGAATCTTTGCTAGCAGGAGACACTGTAACCCATCCCTTTGCCCCTATCAGTAGCTTTTGTCCTGATTCTGCATAATACTTTAGAGTTCCTTGCTCTCCTGTGACTCCTGTGCCTATAAATGTGCTCCAGCCAAATCAGAAAGAGCCTCTGCCCCCACTACACCAAAAAATGCCAACGCATCCTTCCTGTGCCACAGAATTCCTACCCCTAACTGGGAAATCATGCAGATGCTCTGGCAAATGTATAAACAGCTGTTCTGTAGTAGCACATATCACACTGGCAACAATTATTCCATTGTGTTTTCAAAGCTTGAAAGGAAACTACCTCCTGACTATGAGAGGTCTATGATACCTGAGTGTGGACTATTTGGAGTCACCCAGGGTTTGTTCCAGCACTGGCACAGCCTCATGGCAGCATCCATTTCTAAGCTTTATATTTCAGAATACAAGGTACCAGAATTCACTACATCAGTGGTTTTCAACCTTCCTCATGCTGTGGTGACCCTCAACCATAAAATTACTACATTGCCACTTCATAACTGTGATTTTGCTGCTGTTATGAATTATAATGTAAATGTCTGATATGCAAGGTATCTGATATGCCATCCCCAAAGGGGTGGTGACCCTCAGGTTGAGAACCACTGCACTAGGTAGAGAAAGGACTCTATACTAAAACTAAAGTAACTCATGCTTTATAATTTTTAGGGAAATTTAAGGTTTTAAAAAACAGACTAGGGGATAGGGAGAGTCTCAGTAGGTAAAAAGCTCACCATTCATATGGGTCTCTGGGGTTCAGATCCCCAAAACTATGTAAATGCCAAGCACATTCGGCAACTGGTCTATAGTCATAGCTTTCCAGAGGCCAACAAGGGGAGCAAGGAACACGTTGGCTAGAAGTAAGTTAGCTCTGGGTTCAAATGAGAGTGAGTCCCTGCCTCAATATGTGAGGTGGAAAGTGCTCAAGGAAGGCAGGCAAAGTCAACTTCAGGCTTCCACATGCACATAAATATGCACAGATCATGTACCATATACATGAACACTAATAACACACTTATTAGAAAGAAAGAGAGACAGAGACAGAGACAGGCACAGGTGCAGGCACAAACACAGACACAGGCACAGGCACAGGCACAGACACAGGCACAGACACAGAGACACAGACACTATAGAGGTATGCAGTAAAGAACTCATACAACTTGTGTCTGCAGTCTCAGCAATTAGGAGGCCAAGGCTGCCAGTTCAAAGTCACTCTGGATTACAGAGAGAGACCCTGCCTCAAACACTAAGAAAAGGCACATAAGCTTCTCAGCAAGGAAAAGCCTTCTTTTCCTTTTATTTATGTTTAGTAGCCTTACTATGTTTCTGTCTCTCAATCTGTCTGCCCCCCCCCCGGAATTTTGTATTCTAAAATACTAAGAATGATCCTTAAGACAAGAAGAAGTTGCAACTGGAGAGATGGTCTAGTGGTTAAAGTACATTGCTCTTGCAGAGGTTCCAAGTTGGGTTCCCAGGACCCATGTCAGACAACTCATAACTACTTGCAGCTTCAATTTCAGGGAATCTGTCCTCTTCTGGCCGGGTGGACACCTGCACTCTCATGTAGATACCCTAACACAGACACATACACAGGCAAATAATTTTTTTTTTTTTAATTTTAAAAAGACAAAAAAGGGGCTTATCCTGAGAAAAGGATAAAAGGATGAAATTTCTGAATCTAACGCATACATTTTCTGTTATTAATATTTTTCTCTAATGTAAGCCGTATTTGTTGGCATCTCTGGGCATTTTGCCCAGCTTAGTTTAAATCTTTTCATCTGTTCAGTCTTTTCTGGGTATTGTAATTGATACTGTTAAATTATAGTTTAGCATTTCCTTTTCCCATTTTTGCCTCCTCTAAGCAGACTCTGAAGCTGAGGCTAAAAGAAGGTGTTAGGCACACAGTACATTTTCTGCTTCGTCCAAAGATAACTAAAGGGCAGATCAACACTTAACCTCAGGAAGGAATTTATTAATTAGCTTGTAGTAACTGTTGTAGGGATTACTGCAACCAAATCAAGCACATTAAGCCAAGAAACCATTTAAAATATGGTAGACATCAATAAAAACTTACTCTTATATGCTGCTCCACTTTCAATCACCCTTAGATGGTTTTCCCTTCTGTTGCCACTAAAACAAGTCCCCAAATTACATAGTGATGCTACTGCATTACTACAAAATGTAGCAAAAATGTTTTTAACTACTATATATACTAAATAGAATCCAGGGATGATAAGAGAAATGCATCAATTAAGAAGTAATTAATAATAATAAATTAATAAATAATAATAAAAATAATAGCTTATTTTTTTAGCTCAAATATTCCCCTCAGTTTCATTAAAGGTATTTGAACAGATCATGGTCTCGTGGACAGCTTTCCTTGATACCTGACCATAATCTATCAATGGCTCTAGTCTCCTACACAAGATAACAGATGAATTATCAGAAGGATAGATATTTAATATGTAATTGCAATGAATCAGACATCTTATGAAACATTAGACAAGGTCTAAATCTTGTCAACATCAATCTTTTAACCCCTGCTTACTGATCAGTTTGAGGAAATTGTTGATGGGTGTCTATTAGGCATACTGATAAATGAATAGGACCCTGTTGAATTTTTAAATCCTAAGCTACAAAATAGATCTTCATAGATTAAGCAGTGTCCTTCTACTGCCCAATGATTCAAATGATTTTATTTCCAAACTGTGATTTTTGTTCTTAGCTCCTCTGCCTACCAAACATGAAGTCTGTTGTTAAAATAGCTTGAGCCTTGAAAGAAAATCAGAATAATAAATACAAGCCTATAATCCTTATTCTTTGTTCTTAAATATTCATAAATAAAATTATAGCTTCCCATTCTACCAGATAAATATATGCATAAATGTTATAATACAAGCCATCATTAATAACACCTAGAAATTAACTTGTCCTTTACTTTTCCTTAAAAGTGTTATCACACTTGAGAGGTAACTTTCAGAAGACAATGGACCATGAAAATTTTTAAGAGAAAGTAGTTTAAGATATACACTTTATCTAAAGAAGGTACATACTTCTTTCAACTTAGGACTCCTCCTACAGTTGATATGAAGCAGTAATCTTAAGGTTTTATAAAATGAGTCACACTCGTAGAAAATGGAATTTAACTTAGATACCCTAGGGTTAAAGTAGTAGAAAAAGTCTACAAGTTAAAGTAACTTGACCATCAATTATAGCGTTCAAATAAGAGCTGAGCCAGGCCTATCAACTACACCCAGCCACCAGGCTGACCTGGGAACATATGGAGATGGAACCAAACTCCACATGAGTGCCTCATCCAACCCTTATTAAAGAAGCACCTTTCAGTAAATGGCAGTTAACACAGTCTCACAATTGGTCAATGTGTAGAGAATAAGAAACATCAAAGTGCTCACCCTTAAATGGGGCATATATACCACACACACACACCCAAAGGCTCAGAGATCTTTGAGGAAGATGAAGCAGAAAGACTGTGAACGCCAGCGGTGTTGAATGACTTCAAGGAAACAGTATTTTACACAAAAGAGGCATTTATTTAACATTTATTTGACACAAAGAGGCAAATGCACATGAGAACACATGGTGACAATGACAGTGTGCACAAAATGTGCATAAGTTCAAGCTAGACAAAATCCCAGCATGAAGGAGAGAGGTGGGCATGAAGTCCCAACCCCTAGCTGAGGAACTATTGCTATCTGATAGCTGCTGGAAGGAGAGTCAGTCTTTAATGGTGATAGTACGTCAATCACAGTCCAGGTCAGGCCCCACTTCTATGACTGCTTAACACAAACTGAACTCAGTGGTTTTAAGTTTTAAAAACAAAAGGAAAAGTGTTAGAGGAGGTGTTAGAGGGGAGAGGGAGACATGGACAGGATGGGAGGAGGAGGAGGAGGAGGAGGA
>NW_022196914.1:51535277-51549241 GCF_008632895.1 Mastomys coucha
GGGAGAGGGAGAGAGAGAGAGAGAGAGAGAGAGAACAGGATGTTGGTTAATTAGGAGGATCTAGGAGTTAGGGGAAGAAATAAACATGATCAAAATTGTGCTGATTAGTTTTACGTCAACTTGACACATGTTAAATCAATAGAGAGGAGGGAGCCTCAATTGAGAAAATGCTTCTATAAGATTGGGCTGTAGTCAAGCTGTAAGGCATTTTTAAATTAGTGATTGGTGGGGGAGGGCTTAGCCCATTGTGTGCCATCTCTGGACTGTTGGTCCTGGGTGCTATAAGAAAGCAGGCTGAGGAGAAAGCCAGTGAGTAGCACTCCTCCATGGCCTCTGCATCAGCTCCTGCTTCCAGGTTCCTGCCCTGCTTGAGTTCCTGTCCTGCTTTCCTTTGACGATGAACTGTGATGTGGAAGTATAAGCCCACTAAACCCTTTCCTTCCCAAGTTGCTTTGGTCATGATGTTTCATCACAACAATAGTAAACCTAACTAAGACAAAGATCCAATGTAAGAAATTCCCAAAAGTTAATAAACTATTAATTAAATAAAATAAAAATAAATTACTTTTTAAAAAAGAATTGAGAATCTTTGGATTTCCTAGACCTTTTTTTAACATATTTTGCACACAATCTAAGTCAAGACTAATTCCTCCTTGAATTCTCTACTTCGTTCCCTTTGATAGTAATACGGTGCCTTGATTTTTCCCCTAAGACCCTTAGCATCATCAATTGCTTCGATTAATTCTTCTCTACTTACATCATTAAAAACTGTACTTCCCAATACTCTGTCTTCAGCAGTCATCATACCTTGTTTTATTCTATTAATCTCAAACATTTCTGTGGTTGCAGCTTCTGTGTATATAACAAGGCTGAATCCCCCCAAAAGATCTCGCATCTGAAGTCTAGATATATTTATATCTTGATTTAGACGTCCCATGGCATTTCTTCCCATAATTCTTTCACAATTTTACACATATAGGTAATGTATAGGAATGTAACTTTGGTCACATTCCCTCCTCTTCTCCACCCCATTCCTACAGGCCTCCTGAGCCCCGTCTCCTCACCCACAGTCATGTCTTTTTAATGGCCACTGCATTTATTTATGGCTGTTTGCATGAGCCTGAGTGGGGAGTTAGCTGAGTAAGTTGTAAGTGGTTACACCTCTGAGGAATGTGACTCCCCTTCTCCCAGCAGCCACAGACTGCCTCTAGTTCTGCAGGGAGGAGTGAGGCCTCATGACCTCCCCCTCAATCCATGATGGCAGGCTGATGGGATGTGTGATGGTGACCACCACTGCTATGACTTCATGACTGCAGCAGTAATGTTATGTCCAGAGGACACCATTCTGCAGCATCCTTCCAGCTCTTACACTCTTTTCTCCCCTCTTCTGCAATGGTTGCTGAACCTTGCAGAGGGCCTATATCTTGCCTTTCAATTCAATATGTTAAGGGTTTGCAGCTCCTTAGGAAGAATAACAATATGAACTAACTAGTACCCTCAGAGCTCCCAGGGACTCAACCACCAACCAAGGAGTACACATGGTGGGACTGATAGCTCTGGTAGCATGTGTATAGTAGAGGATTGCAAAGTCGATCATCAATGGGAAGAGAGGCCCTTGGCCCTGTGAAGGTTCTGTGCTCCAGTGTAGGGGAATGCCAGGGCCAGAAAGTGGGAGAGGGTGGGGTGGCAGGCATGGGGAGAGGGGAGGCAACAGGAGTTTGTTCTTGTTTTTTTTTTTTTTTTTGAGGGGAAACTGGGAAAGGAGAAATCATGACATGTAAATAAAGAAAATATCTAATTAAAAAATAATCAGAAAAAAAATGTGATCTTCTTTTCACTAAACTGCCTCATGCTCATATATTTCCTGTCTGTTTTGTTTTGAAATTTATTTACTATAGTGCTTGGTGGTCAATATATTTAATGAATAAAAATAGTTGGTTGGCCCACAATTATTAACTAAGTGCAGAATCACTGGCAAACCTCCAGAAAACCAACCCAACTATTTCTGAGCTTTATTTCATTTATCAGAAAGGCTGAGTGATGTGCCACTGCTACAAATGGCTATGCTACCAGAGTCCACGTGTAAGTCATTTTGAGATGGGATCATTTTATTCAGATTTCTAGGATACTCTTAAAATCCAAGTGAATTCAAAATACAGCTGAAATTTTATTGAATGAACAGCATGAAAAACAATGATTGTCATCTTGGACTAGTTTAAATGCTGAATAATTGCACACAGTGACTTCTTACATGTGTAAATGTGTTGCTCTTATGTCACTGGAAATCCTTCCTTCCTCTTTCCCTATCTTATAAAGGCGCAGAGGAAGAGGCACCAAGAAAAACAAAGCAGTGGGTGGCACTTCCCATGCTCTAGTAGAGGCCTCCAAGCCTGGGGCCAAACAACTGATCTTTTGTCAAGATATTTACAAAGGAATCTTTATAAGTGACAATTATGCAGCCCAACACAAGAAAATTTCTTATAACTTATTTAAGCTAAACACTGTAAGAAGTTTCCTTGATTACCCTCCTCCTGCATCACAGCATCAAAAGAAATGTCTAATTATATAATTCAGGGCTTTCAGCTTTTAACGAAAAGGAAAACCACAGACTGATTTGACCAAAGCTATTTTTGAAAATCATGTACAACAACATTTTAAACAAAAGAAAAGGAGAAATTGGGCCGAATATTTGTAACCTACTAAGTATTTTATCTTTAATAATCTCATAAATCAATACAAAAATACAAAAATAGGCAAGGGATCAAAGATGAGATACAAATGGCTAAATTTGCTTCCCTGATGACCTAAGAAATACAAGTCAGAACAAAAAGATAATTCCTACCAATCACAAAGAAGAATTACTTCTGTCCAGTAATTTCTAGACTCGTTTTGTGAGACGCTTGCTAGAGAGAGCATGGCTATCCCAGCCCCCAGGCAGCGCTTGTGAATGAGTACAAGATTCTGGAAGCACACCTTCACCCTACATATGACATGAGACCCCATCCCCAGTAACCGTGCTGGGGGACTGACTGTGGCGATGGGCATGAAAACCTGAAGCTGAACTGACGTTCTACACAACATTGCTGTGCATGTATTATAGCTTGCATTGAGCTGTTTTCAAAGCCCTTTGGTCTGCCAGTCCCTCCTCCCCACACTACTCCTTAGTACTGACTCATTAAGTATTCTTTATCTGATTCAAGGCAAAATATGCTTCTGATCAAATATGCACTCGCATGCTCTTTGGCAAACTACAAACCAAATTAGAGAAACCGTAAATCTGGTAGTAAATGTTCTGGATGAGCGGTATACGCTATACCTTCCTCATCAGAAAAGCATACATATGTGCTGCAATATGTCAGCAAACTGTGTCTGTGGCTTCTCTCGCTCCTGGTTTTAAAAAATCACAGAAAGATCAATAAAATAGGCTATATTACTATATTTGGATTAATAACATCTAGCGCATTACTTCTCAAATGGAAATCATTCAAACATGCTTTGAAAGACATTCAAAATGTTCTTGAAATGTACATTTTAATGACTATATCTGCATAAAAGTTAAAAATAAACGCATATGATATCCTGAGGTTGATAGCAACTTTAATATCACTAACCACTTATACAATATGCTTCTCTAAATAAAATACGCAGTTAAGCAGCCTATAAATCCATCCTGTCACTCTGAATATGTACCTTGTTTTAAGAAAATTTCCAGTCTTACAATTTAAATCAACATAACAGAAGTGATCAGCTTCTACTAATCTTTACCCATGCACACAGGCACTTTCATGGCACAGCCCACGCACACAGGCACTTTCATGGCACAGCCCACGCACACAGGCACTTTCATGGCACAGCCCACGCACACAGGCACTTTCATGGCACAGCCTGTTGTTTTACATTACAGCGGTTTGCTATTGGAGGCGAGGTATTCCTCAAACTCATGCCACTCCTGGCTAAGTCTCCTATAATAATTTTTCTAAGTTCTTAGTAAATCCAGCATTAATATCCAAGAAGCCATATATGTCACAAACATAATTACTTTCAATTCATAGAAATCAGGTTCTAAAAATGCCATTTTGTATATGATCTTCTAGTAAAATTAACAGAAATTGAATTTTAAAAAGTGACATTTATTCATTTGCCCTTATTAATATATAAATCTTTGAATTCAAATAATGAAAGACATTAATCAAAATTCTAAGTATAGGTAAAATTGTAAATTATTTTTAGATTTTTGAAATAATCTGTTCTCTTCATTTAAATATCAATAACTTGTGCCCTCAGATATTTGTGCCATCAAGAGTAACTAACAAATATTTTTTAAAAAATTGATAGAAATGCTATTTAGTGAACATTTATTTCCAGGACCATTATATGTGGCTTTGGACAAGGCACCAAGAAAGACAAAATGATTTATATAGAAAGATGTATAAGACATCTTCCTGGAATTTACGAAGAAGAAAACAGTCTAATAGCAGGGATGAGACATAAACATCCCCAAACCAATATAATACATGGTCTGAAGAATTTCATAACTTGGCAGGATGTTAAAAGCTTATTTAATCCAATATCTGTAACTGCTCATGAGAAATCCTGTGTTTAACACATAAAAACTTCTGATTTCTTAAAAGTTTACTTTTAAACTTATATAAAATATTTTCCTTCTCTTGAATTTCTCCACTTGTAAAATGCTTCTCTCTTGTCTCATATCCATCTTTCTTTGGTTGCCTTCATTTTATAATGAATGGAATGATACACTCTTACATATGTAAATGTTGCCTGTTATATGTCATATATAACTTGTTGAAATTTCCCCTCCATAGGCACATTTTCTTGTGTGTGTGTGGGGGAAGGGGAGGTTCTAATCTTTCTTTCCTTTTGGTTCAGGAACACATCATTGTTTCATGTTTTCTATCTTGGAGGCATTTGCTGAAGATTATAGTGTTCTTACTTTCTGTATGGCTTCTTTAAAATGTTTAATCATCCAGCTGAAATAGGATTATTTGAGGTTATGCTATGAAATAGGGGCTCAGCTTAGTTTGATTCCACAAGCTAGTAATATTAAAGTGGAATACAGATACAAGAAACTAAGAAGAATAAGAATGAAAGAAACGAGAAATTGCACACAACACAGGACAACCAGGCTTTTCTACTGTAGCTCTGAAGACTAGAGGAAAAGGGCCCGGCCTGCAGAGCCCCGGCCTGCGGAGCCCAGAAGGAACAAGCACGGTTGTGTGTACCTGTGCTAATACAACATAGATCATTTTCAACATAGGCACCTGCACAACTTTCCTGAAAAGCCCTGCCCAGTGATTGGGAACTAGACAATTAAAATATGAATCAGAATAAATCAAGGATGGAAAACTCAGATTAAAATGGGACTTATTTATAAAACCAAATGTAAACATCAACTAGCTTGATAAAGTAACAAAACTATTATCTCAAACAAAAGCAGTTAATGGGCAGGAAAGACAAGTGTGCAGAAGCAGCTTCCAATGAAAGCAGTGTCTGGTCTCAGCAAAGACGTGAGGTTTTAGTTTGTTCTAAAATAAGATCTGGCTTGGTAGCCCACGATAACAACCAGTCTGAGATCCTCCAGTTTTAGTCTCCAGCATAGTGAACTTTCAGGCATGTGCCATCATTCCTAGCCACGCATGTGTTCTAAAGCCTCACCCTAACCTTAATATGTCACAATCCCTCTCAACTCAATTCTTTTAATGTGTGTGCATGTTGTAGGGATGCCTGTGCATGTGTGCGTGTGCACGTTTGTTGGTATATGCATTCCATGGGGTGTGTGGAGACCACAGGACAATTTGCTTTCCTCATACCAAGTGGGTTCTAATGAACAAGTTCATGTTGTTAGGCTTTGCAACTGTGCTACCTAATGATAAGTCAACTTGACACAAGCTACAGTCATTCTGGAAGCAGGAACTTCAACTGAGAAAATGTTTCCACCATACTGGCCTGTGGGCAAGCCTGTGGTGCCTTTCTTGACTGGTGACTGATGTGGAAGGGCCAAGCTCAATGGAGCTGTACCACCCCTAGGCTGGTGGTCCTGGATGCTACAAAAAGGCAAGCTGAGCAAGCCATGAGGAGTAAACCACGGCAGCATCCCTCCATGGCCTCCGGTTCAGTTCTTGCCTCCAGATTCGAAATCTGCTTAAGTTCTTGCCCTGACTTTCCTCGGTGATAGAATGTTATCAGAAAACATAAGAGAAATAAACCCTTTCCTTCTAAAGTTGCTCTCTATCACAGCAATGCAAACCCTAGCTAAGACAGCAGCTACACAGAAACATCGCACCAGCCTCTCTCTCCACAACTTTAAACAAAAGACCTGTCACAAATAGGGGAAGAGGAAGGGCATTAGCAGAAATGAGTAGGAAATGAGACAGGGCAAAGGGGAGGTGGTGAAGATGACTGAAATACATTATATAAATGTATTTTAAAATCCTAATAAAGCCGAGCATCATATAGCTAATATATGATAGCAAGACCTTGTACACACATTACTTTTTGTTGGACCAAGAAACACAGAAAATTCCAGATTTCTTTTAAGTAACAGTTTTTTTTAAATAACATTAACTCCTATTTAAAATAGTGGACATAGTATAATAATAAGATAAATAGAAAGGAAAGACAGATAGGAGGTAAGGTTGTGGTTTAAGCATGAAATGTCCCCCACAGGCTCCTGATGGAACACTGGCTTCCCAGCCTGAGGTGTGCCTTGAGGCTCTTTAGCCAGGCCCCACTTCCTGCTATCCTGTGCTTTCTGAAGCAGAAGCAGCCTCAGCTTCCTGAGGCCCTGTCTTTCCCTCTCAGCTACAATAGGAATCCTCTTGAACTGTAAGGCAAACCCCATCTTTTGTCCATTGATGTGTTTCCTATCAGCTATGAAATGGCAACAACAGGAAAAGAAAGTTCTACAATTTCAAGGGAAGGAAACTCATAGGGAAGGGAATTTGAACTTTATTGTTATTCTATGGTTTACATTCAAGGGTGGCATCCTAACTTTTTCTTTGAAATTTCTAGTGACTTTACACCATTATAGAAAATAACAGTGCTTTCTCCCATAAAGAAATTCAAAGTAGAATAAACATAGATGGGCAACGTTCCAGGGTGTGGTATGCATCTCTAGAGATTCACCTGGGTTCCAGCGAGTGGGCAGGTGTTCATCTTCTGTGTTCTCTGACCTCTCACTGAGGAGTGAGCTGGAAGGCGGCTTTGCACATTAGCATGGAATTAGAGTTCTGGGACTAAGATGTCTGAGCTCTAAGGTAAACAAGCCCAGTGGTTTCCCCTTCGCGGCCCCCACAAACATCTGGGTGTGCTGAGTCATCTTCTCTTACACTCTAGGCAGTGGCTTCAGAGACCTGTGCACAGCAGTGATGCACATATCTGTGGACTGGTGAATGAGGCATCCAGCTGTTCTTATTCCTCATTGTCTGTGCAGCATCTCCCTGCTTCCCTTCCTTAGCTCCTACAAACAGACTTCCCCCAAAGTCTGTTTCTCACTTCAATCACCAGTCTACGTTTGTTCCCTGAATTATCTCAGCCATGCCGAAGCTCTAGCTCTGACTTCTCTTTGGAGCTCCAAACCTAAACTATGAAGTATGTGCTAGACATCTCACATGTGACAGGCCAAAAGCGAGTCATCTTCTGTCTCCTGGCTTGTCACTGTCTTGACAACCTGACCTGCATATATATAGGATTTCCTGTGGGGGCAATGACATCATTCTGCTTTCTAATCACACAGTCTACAAATCTGGCAGTTGCCTTCATCCCTTCCCTCTGCCTTGTGCTCACATACTGTTATATTTCCATAACGTCTACAATGCATACCCCATCCTTCCTACACACACTGATGTTATATGATACAAAATCAAAAAGCACAATGAAAAATTATCAGGTTCAACTCAAAGCCTTACGAGTTGAATTCCAGCTCTGCCCTGAATTTGCTGTAGGGTATATTACGTAACATTTGAATAACAATCTTTAAATCATGTGATAATGCAGAAATGTATGAGATAGATACAGTTGTACATATGTGATGTATACATATATAGAAAGATTAATGTTATTTATACCTTGTACATAAGTGTCTCACCATATATACATAAATACTATATATGTAAACACAAACAAAATGTATTATTATTAAAGAAGTTATCACAGCTGACCTTACCTAGGGATAGAAATACATGAAAGGATTATTATTATCATCATCATCATCATCATCATCATCATCATCATCATCAAGATGTTATCACATCTGACTTTACCCAGTGATGGAAATGAACAATCTTCATTCTTTTAGTTCTATACTACCCTTTCATTCCCTAAAGGCATTACTTGATAAAATCCCACTGTGGATGGGAGAAAGAAAAGTCCCATGCATACCTGAGGAGCTACTGGCCACTGATAGCTGCTGAGGAGGGGAGAGAGTCCTCCCAGAATAAAATCAACTTCCTAGCACTGTTTCCACAGTCATTCTCGATCTTCACTTTCCCTTTCTGACCATGTGAAGCCCCAGGGCACCTCCTCCACCACCCAAGTTCTGTGGACTCTAAACCTACAGGTTTGCTTCCACATACACCCTCCATTTACGATGTTGCATCCCAACTAGAATCTCCAGTTTGAGAAACCTTTCTTTCAACATTCAATTCGAATGTACCTTCTCTGAAATGGTGCTGATGTCTGAATTGGACTGTTTTACTTTTACCATTCTTTCTTGCAAAGGACCTTTGCCTTTCTTTCTCTGTAACTAAATTAAAAATATTTTGGAGTACAGAGGTTGTGCAGTGCCCACCTTTTACTCTGCATTGCATTATCAGTCTTAAATGTTCCATATTTAATGAAGGTTTACAGAAGCTAACTGCATAAATAAGGCCCCTTTATGTCTCCCTTTTAAAAAGCAACATATTTACACTTGAATGGGCACAATGAAAATATACACTCAATGGATGATTAGTTGTAGACATCGTTTTTAATGAAAGGGAAGGAGGAAAATGTAATGCATTATTAAGCTTTAATATTGTTGGGTGCTCCCTCTGCTGGCTTGCAGCAATAATTCAAGAACAGTGAACACTAACAGCACAAAGAAAGACACCCAGGTTGAGCTTCTTTGTACCCGGCACTTCCTGGGAACAGCCAGGCTAGGAACTCACCAGTGAGCTCATGTGGAAATTACCCACTTATAATGAAAATTGTTTATAAAGAGACAAAACTGACCTCATTGTTTTAATGATAATTTATGTTTATATTTTTGCTTTTTAACTAATCCACCACCTTTATATCAAAACTCTTTATCTTAGAATGAATTTTTTTGAGATATAGAACAGAATAAAGTCCTTTTGCTTTCTAATTCATGTTTATGTTTTAAAAGCCTGATCAGGAACATAAGGGGTTAAACTCTCCTTGTGTTTCTAAACAGAGTTATTCTGAGTACCCTGAAGGCATTTAATTCCAAAACAGGAAGCCACAGAGAGGAACACTTGGTTACACTAATGTTATGCAGATCTTTTGGAACATATTTTCCTAAACACTTGCTGAAAGAGCCTTTTCTATACAGCATGCCATCACATGAAGTTGGAGAAGGGTCCCCCACTTAGCACAGCACTAACTCTCAAACTGTTCTTTGTTACTTCATGTCCTCCATTTCAGTTGTTTAAAATGGCTTTCTGCTTGATTACAGAAAAAAAAATTAAATAAAACAAGCTAGGGTCCAGGGAGTGATTGTTCACACCTGCAGCTATTCTGTGTACACACACAATAACACACACATACACACATATACATACACACACACACACAAGCTATGATGTCAGTTATGATGACTTTTTAAAAGATAACATAGTAAGATTAACCTAAGACCAGCAGAGGCACCACTGTTAAAGATCAATGTCCTATTTTAAAACAAACAGCTGTTTGACATGTTTTTACCTCTATTCTAAAACCTTCCTTGCCTAGCACGTTAAAGGAGATCTCACCCTCATAGCTGAAACAACAAAACACCACAGGCTAGTGGATTTCTGTAGCTAAGAGGTATGCAGGAGGGAACTTCCCCTGCTAAGGACCAAATCACTTAACACCATGCTGCGGCTATCTCCAACACTGTGTGCAAGTAGCCAGCTGCCTACAATTTCATGGTTAACCCGGTGAGGTAGACAGGTACACTTTAAGTCCCTGAGGTGTACCATGGAAAAAGAGCCCACAGGATGGTGGACAAGCTTCACAGCCACCTGACTGCATACACCATTTCAAGGCCATTTAAAAAGAACGGCTCCCTTTCTTAGCCTTCTGGCTTATATTCAGTTGTGTTTTAGAGAAAGCCAATGATCACTGAGCCATTATCCCTCTTATCCCTCTGTGCTGGAAATTAAGGCTTCGTGCACATTATCCATGAAGATGAAGTGCAGCAATATTAAAAGCACCAGGCTAGTCAGAAAAAGCCAGATAGGAAAACAACGCGTGCATTTGGCTCTGCTTCCATTCAATCCCTTTCCATAACTGTTTATCCCATTCTTCCTTTTAGGCACTAAGAATTGTGTGGCTATGGGATGTGAAAGAGTTCAAGCAGTCTCTTTAACCCATTCTGCGTATATGGAAATTTAGTTTTCTTTAAGAACTTTTGCGTGAACAAGAACAAGGGTATAGCTACTAGAATTGGCGCTGCTGTCATTCTCATACTAAAAATTCTTGACATTTACCCTCCACAGATGCCCAGAGCAGAGGCTGGCTGACGAGTGGGTGCCTCTCCCTTAGGTGAGTGCCATGGGACCACAGCAGCCAGGCACAGAGTAGATGGCAGATGCAGGCCAGAGTACAGAAGGTTATTAATCTCCAGATTCACTGCCATCCAGCCTTGAAACTGCTGAGCTTGTATCTTTTGAGCAAGGCTGTCCAATCCTGAGATTTAAATGTGGACTTTCAGCTCACAAATATGTCCTCTAGTGTTCAGAGGGCATCCTCACCAAAATGCAGTTACATAAATGACTACAGAAAAAAAACCTTAGAGCCCAGAAGATCTACCAGCAATTCTTTGTTATACAATGAGTTATTTCACTTTAAGTTACTCAATGCTTATTCCAAATGAGGCAACAAGGTTCTGGAGCTGTAAATTAGCAGGCTTAGACAATACCCTAAGACATCTGGAAGTGTGGAAGAAAAATATTCAAAAAATGATTTATTTTAATTTACCATCATGTAAATGATGAATGAGCATAAACACTTAAGATGTGGTTTGTTATAAAATGTAAATAGTAGTATTAAAAAACAGCTGCCCCTTGCTGATTCCTTATGGTAATCCAGTTCTCCAAGTAGCCAATAATAGTATATAGCAAAGTACCAATGAAATTCTGTGGAAAGTATGTTGAGGCTCCACCTTTGATGATGTCACAACATGTAAATGTGTGGTGGTGTCAAACACTGACATTACTGGGTATTTGTTATAACAGCTAGTGCTTTCTAGGCAGATGCAACATAAATGACCACAAAACAAATCAACAGTACCATGGTTGTTTCAAAACACCTACAAGACCAATAAAACACCAGACATTCTGAAACAAAAATATATTTAACTGTATACAATGTTATATTCAGATGTTGTCCTCCAAATAGAGGTATTCTCTGTGATTATTCAACATACTCTTATACAGCTTTATCAAGGAAGGGACTTCTACATCCCCTTCAGACAGCAGGTCTCTAAAGGTTCAGGTCCTTCTACTCCCCTGAAGAGCTAACTGAATAGAGCAGGTATCTGAGCTTGTTCCTTCTACTCCCCTGAAGAGCTAACTGAATAGAGCAGGTATCTGAGCTTGGAGCTGCAGCTCCCTCTCTCTTCCCTTCAGTTAATCCCAGGGTTACAGCCAAAGGGAGAGTGACTTGCTGGCTCTTCCCTGTTAGCTGGAGATTCATAGTAGGCGAAAACCAGGCTTAAATAAACTGCTTGAATAGAATAAAGAAAAACAAATTACACATGCTGACTTAAATATCACTATTTTTATAACTGCATACATTTTGATGAAAATTGAAACATTTTAAATTGATGATTAATTTTAAAAACAAAGAGAAAAACAGAATGAACTAATATCTACATAAAACTTGGATGAGTTTTACAGATCAAAGAAAACACAAGACAATATTTAGCATGTGGAATATTCATATAGGTAAAAGAAGAATGCATCTAAGTGAGTCCATCAACAGCGAGCGGCTGCTAGAAAGTATCAAGAGGACCCTGTGACTCTAAGGATGTTCTGATTCTTGATGCCCAGACCAAGACACACGAATGTCAGCACTCTCTAAAGACTAATGGAGTAACAAAAAGCTGTAGATCAACTCCATGCCAGGCATACGTATATACATTACAATTTAACATAGACTTCTAAAACATTAGTCTTTGTGAGGGACCTGAAGGCCAAGTGGGAAGAAGGGGGAGAAAGGCTGAGAAATGGGCATATTAACAAGCCAACTACAAGCTACTACAAGACATGTAGTAGACAGTGTCAAAGCTCGGTGTGGAGTAGCTGACCTGAGGGGTCCATGGCATTAGGGCTACGTTCAGTGCAGTCCTCATCAAAGCTGTTTGCTTCTTCATGTTAGATGCTGTGTTGCCATGCTTAAAGCTTTACAAATTATTTTACATCTACCTAGAATGTGGAAATAGTTCAAAAATATTTCTAGAATTTAACTTCTCATAATTCTTATATCCTAATAATAAGTTTTAAAATATTCATTTACCATTATTATTATTAGGGTAGGGGGGGGTCACATGTCATAGTCCATGTATGGAGGTCAAAAGTCAACTGTATATATTCAGTTCTCTCCATTTACCTTTCTGTAAGGATAGAACTCAGGTCAGCAGGCTTCTGTGCCCACCTTTGACTGCTGAGCCATCACACCAGACCATTCTTATTATTTCATTTCCAGGGTAGTCCATCATTGAAGGAGCAGGACAGGAACTCAAACAGGGCAGGAGCTGCTTACTGGTTTGCTCCTCCTGCTTTCTAACAGTGCCCAGGACCACCAGGGATGGAATCATCCACAACGGGCTGGGCTCTCCCACATCAATCGCCAATTAAGAAAAGGCCCTATGGGTTTACCTACAGCTGGATCTTATCAAGGCATTTTCTTAATTGAGGCTCCCTCCTCTCTGGTGATGTTAGCTTGTGTCAAGCTGACATAAAACTATGGAGTACACTGTGCAAGGTACAGTGATGTTCTGGGATCACGAGTCACAACCCTACTGTGAATAAGATCTTATGACTGTGAAAATGAGTGCTAAGTATAAATCATGCAGCATCTTAATGTTTTCCTAAAAATCATGTAATTCAATACTACAGGAAAACAAAAACAACCATCAATTAATCCTGGATTATACAGCTCATGCTGCAGCCTTGGAAGGTGTAAGGTGAATGAAATGTCAATCAACTGAATACTTCTTCCCTGTGGCTAATTACTCAATGGCTGGCCACAGGACACAGGATTTTGTTTATCAAAAAAATTTTTACATATGCATGTGGTACTTATTTATTTTTAAATTAATTAGTTCTAAAGGCAGAAAAAGGTGCATTCTGCCTTCGGAGTTGAGACATGCTCTACAGTACTACTTACATCTCAATATCACTGCCCTTCATCCCTAATGCTCACTGACACCATCTATTAAAAGACCATGCTGAGTACCACAGAAAAGCAGGAGTGTATAGCAAGTATTTGGTTTCAGAAACATTCATCATTATTGATTGCAGTAACAGAAATCTTATTTTACTGGAATCTTTTGTAAAACAATGAACTTGACACTCAGCGTGGCCTCTGCACATGTATACTGAAGAGGCTTGGAACAGAACAGTGTAAGGAATTGGATTCATACAAATCAGGTTCCCTCTAACGCAATTCATTAAAACTCAATCTTTAGTTGCTTCTAGATATGCAACAATAATGACATCAGAATCTCTTTAAAAAAAAAAAAA
>NW_022196914.1:51549526-51556831 GCF_008632895.1 Mastomys coucha
GAAGAAGAAGAAGAAGAAGAAGAAGAAGAAGAAGAAGAAGAAGAAGAAGAAGAAGCAGCAGCAGCAGATTGGTATGGATTTGATTAGGCGACTAGGAAAATTTTTTAAGAGTACATTTATTTATTATGTGCTTATATGTTTACAATGTGTGTGTATGCATGTATGAGTACATGCATATGTGTGTGTGTGAGAGAGAAAGAGAGAGAGAGAGAGAGAGAGAGAGAGGGAGAGGGAGAGGGAGAGGGAGAGGGAGAGGGAGAGGGAGGGAGAGAGAGAATATGGGGAGGGCATGCATATACCACAGTACATGTGTGGAAGTCAGGGGAGTACGTTATGTGTCAGTCCTCACAGACCACCTCATCAGCAACAAGGTCTTTGTGTGGTTTTCTGCTGTGGACATCAGCCTAGCTGTCCCACATGCTTCAGAGATTCTCCCATCTCTGCCTCTTATCTTGGTGTAAGAATATTGGGTTACTCCGGACTGGAAGGGGGTTAATGACTGGACTGTAAAAACAATAAAAGTAATAAACTTATAAAATAAAGCTTTTATTGGGTAGTTTCAGAGAATGAGTTCATGATTATCAGGGCAGGAAACATGGCAGTAGGAAGGCAAACACGGTGCTGAAGCAGTACCAGAGAGTCCATCCTATTCACAAGTGCGTGCATGTGTCTGTGACATTGGCTTCTGACAGCTCAAAGCCCACCCCCAGTGACACACTTCCTACAAACAAAGACACACCTCTTAATTCTTCCCAAAACAATTCCACCAACTAGGAACCAAGCATTCAAACATTCGAACCTATTCTCAATCACACCACATACGGCAAACACTTTTATAAACAGAGTATCTCCCCAGCCCAACCGATTCTCTCCTGTACATATCTGGTAAACATCACCCTTCTTCTGACCTTGTATACCCTGACTCCATCCCAACACTGAGTTCAGATATGCTTCATGGATCTAAAGGACTTGCTTCTCAACATCCTTTGTCACCTTTCTTCTTTAATAATAAAATTCTGGGCAAGGTTTCTATGTTAAAAATAAAAGTCCATATATTAAATATATATATAGCCTGAGCAGGAGCCAAGTGTGGCCACAAAGACAAGCTCATGACCAAAAAGATGTTATATGTGAAAGCAAAAAAGTCAGGGACCATGTTTTAAATGGGAGGAAGCATGTCATTCCTTCACACCACCCATCTTCCTGCTATCTGGAATTCACATGAGACTGTAGGAGCTTTGGCAACTTACTCTCGAGTATGTTCTCGAGTATGAAAATAACCATAGAGTGACTACCAGAGTCAGGATCCTCCATGATGTCACAGAGCTGCTTCAGCAGCCCAGCATCTCCAGACTGTTAACTGGAGGAACACTCTTAGGTGTGTGCTCTGTTACCATGGAGTCACTCACAGTCTGCCCACATTTTCTACTGTAAGCAGCACTTTCAGCTCCTTACCAAGAGTAACTTCCTTTCTACAGGTTCAAGCATTTTAGGATAGAACCCAGTACAACTCATCAGATGTTGTCTGGTCAGTATAAGAACAGGGCAATTATCAACTTTCTATTTCCTTCAATGGAAGATAGCCTTAGACATGAGCTTCTTCAGCAATCTTTGAAACAATAGGCTCATGCTGTGGTTACAAGTAACCAAAAAACCTAAGCCTTTGTACTTTGAGTAAAAGTGATGTTAAAACTGGACTTTCCCCTTCTTGTCTATGTTCAGTCTGTTTTTTCTCTTTACTGTAAGTACAAAACTTAAGACTTCTCCATTACATCCCTTAGTTGTTGTAGATTACTTATTGTTCCACATAATGGATATAAACTTTGACCTCCCAACTATAGAATCACCTGTAGATAAACTTCCTAGCATACATCCTACATTATTTGGTTAGCAGGATTCCTACATCACCACTCAGTTTTTAAGGATGATGATGTATCAAGGCAAAAAGACTCTTGGTAGCCACTGAAGACAACTTTCCCAGCAGGCTTGGGAAACATGGCCATTGTTCTGTGGATACTGGTTAAACCAGCTCAAGTTTCCAGAGGTCTGATCCTTTCCTAAGGACTCAAAGTCAACAAGAGGATCATTGGAGGAGCAGGGATTGAGTTTAGGAATCCTTCCTCTCCAATATATGACTGACAACACGAGCTGACAAATGGTGGAGGTAGACAACATATGACTGACAATATGAGCTGACAAATGGTGGAGGTGGACAGCATATGACTGACAATATGAGCTGACAAATGGTGGAGGTGGACAGACAGGTAGGAAAAGGGTAGGGGGTGAGATAATCAAAGTAATTGTATCCATTCATACAAAAATACTTAGGCAAAAAAAAAAAAAAAAAAAAAAAAGAAGTCACTGTCCCTTTAAAAAGAAAAAAAATTTTCTTAGTATGTTGAGTGCAGGGTGGGGAATCCAGGAGTGATTGACAAAGCAATGTAAATTCCAAAGCCACTCCATTTGCATAGATATTGATTGCAGTGGGCTTCAAAAGACTGATTATACTGCTTTACAGATTGGAAATGAGCATCTTTTACCTTAGCCTGTCAAAAAAAACCCTAAGATTGTAAGTATTAAAGGCTATAAATATGCACATGTGAAAATATATTTATTTATGACTAATGGTAATTTATTAAGTGTAATACTGTGCTAAATTAATGTATTCATAGTAAGACTGACTTACGCAGATAGAATTATCTTGTTTATGATTATTGTTATTGACTTTAAGAGGGCTATATAACTATTTTCTGAACAAAGGTACCATCTATGATACACAGTGCAGAGCATTTGAATATTGACTACATGGTTACATTAATTTTATATAGTTCAGTCACTATAACTTAAGCATCCTTTGTGTCTTTATTGTCCCATTCATAAGAATATACAGAAATATTTAAATATATACCTATTACCATACAAAGCTCTAAATGAAATATAAATATATACAGTCAACTGCAATACTTCATTATTATATTAATATCACATAAATATGATACATTTGTACTGAAATAATGTAATCTTTAGTAGTTATTGATTTAAAATTAATCACTAAGTAGGTTTTTCTAACATACTTATTTCAAATTTGTATTTATGTCACACTTTAACCAGTTTATTAAGCTATGAGGCAGGGAACAAATTTCATCTAATTCTTTCTTTTTGGAGCTCAAGATTTTCTAGTTAATACATACAGGTTTAGATGACGAATATATAGATTTTCATCTTTTTTCAAGGAGTAATCTGAAAAATACAAATGTTGACAACTTCGTAGTTTGAATCACTCTAGCCACCTCAATCCCTTTCCTTGATAAGGGAAAGTTTCCCATATTACTATAATGGGTCTAGTGTTTTGGCCATGGCCAGTCCCTAGTTAAACTTAAATTAAATTTAAGAAGTAATACTGTCTTCCTGCTTTTACAAGATTCACTTTTCAAGTTTATTTTAATGCTCCTAACTAGACTGTTGTGGATGAGCTGGAAGCACATTCATGGAGCTTACATCAGGGTGATGTAATACGGACTATTTACAGAAGAAACATCTATATGCTCATGGAACTTAGATCAGGGTGATATAATACGGACTGTTTTTTTTTTTTCTAAAAAAATCCCTTCAGTATTTGTGGATTTAGCCTACTTTGTGAGGGGCAAATGCGTGTGTGTGCGCGCGCGTGTGTGTGTGTGTGTGTGTGTGTGTGTGTGTGTGTGTATGTATGTGTGCGCATGTGTGTGTATGTATATGTATGTGTATGCGTGTGTGCGTATGTGTGTGCGTGTGTCTGTGCATGCATGTGCGTGTGTGTCCATGCATGCATGTGTGTGTATGTGTGTATGTATGTGTGTGTATATGTGTGTGTGTGTGTGCGCGCGCGCGGGTGCGTGTGTGTGTGTGCATATGCATGTGTGTGTGCGCGCGTGCGTGTATGTGTATGTGCGCGTGTGAATGTGTATGTGCATGCGTGCATGCATGTGTGTGTACATGTGCGTGCGCGCGTGCATGCATATACATAGGTGTGGAAGCCAGAAGTGAACCATGGATACTGTCCTTAGGCTCCATCCATCTTAACTGTTGAGACAGGTGTCTCTCACTGACCTGGGCTTGACAATTAGGACACACTGGATGGTCAGAAAGTCCCAGATATTTGCCAATGTCCAGCTTCCCACCACTGGAGACCACCAGAAGTTGACATCAGCTGTCTTCCTTTATATCTCTCTACCTTACTTTTTGAGACATGGCCTCTCATTGAACTTGGGGTTGATAGACTCAACCAGATTAGCTATATCCCATGCTCCAATGATCTCTCTGTGTCCCCCTCCTCAGTGATACAACATTTGCCAACTGTCGTGGTTCCTGAGGGTGAAACACAAGGCTTCACATCTGCACGGCAGGCCTTTGACTGAGTAAACTTTCTTGCCAGCTCCTTGACTTCACACTGTTATTGTAAATCTTACTCATTTCTGCATTGGTCTCATGAGCTACTTAATACATTTAAGTCATTCTAAATATCGAAGTATAGAAATGATGATCCCTTTATTTGCAGCAATATTCAAAACTAACACCAAACAAGAAGAAAATGCTAAGGTCAATTAAAACAAAAAACAGAAAGCAATAACAACAAAACCTTAGGCCAGGAGTGACGACACATATCTGTAATCCCAGCAAAGGGGTTACGGACACACAGGGAAGAAAGCACCGAAGAGTTTGAGGCAAGCTTGGACAGCACAGCAAGACCCCGGTCAAGACAAACTAACGCAATTAAACTCACTGGACCGCATAGCATGTTATTCTAGATACTAAAACACTAACCTTAAGAACATGCAAAAATGCTTCATTCACTCTATATAATTTCAAATTATTAATTAAAACAATGTAATGCCTTTAATGGACAACCATGGAAGTTTGAGAACCTGGGCCTGGGTCACTGCCAGTATGGGAAGGAGCACATGTACCTTGTCCTTGTGACGTCTGCCTTGTCTTGTCACCAGTGCTGCTGTCCGGTCCCACACTGCATTCCTTCCATAGCCTATCCCAGTGCCAAATGTGCCTCAGACACACTGCTTTGACACCATGGTAAATCCCAGCTCAATTTGACAAGATTGCTTTGACTTTATGAGCAAAATGAGCATTTAAAATGCTGCTGAAGTAGAAATATACACATTATTTTGTATATGGTAATTCTAGTGTATCTGATTCTAAAAAACAGTTTGTATAATGGAACCTACATAATTGAAATAAGATGAAGAAATGCTTCATTATTTTGTAACTTAAGTTTAGCTTTCTATATGGCCTCCTTGCTGCTGAGGTGGACACCCTCATAGTACAGGTAAGTTAGAAGCCTATCTGGGATTTCTTTGAGTAGAAGTTCTGCAGCAATTTAAGATGGTGTGGATGTACTGATAAACTTTACACATAAGATTTTAACTGTAAAGTTTTCTAAACAGTCTTCCTGTTATTCTTAATAAACTGGATCCAGAAAATACACACACACACATACACACATGCTCTAACACACATACATGCATACACACAAGTATACTCACATACCTATGCATACATACACATATAAGTACACTCATACACACATGCATATATATATCCACAAAAATAGATTATCTTATACATGTATGTATACATGCACAAATATACACATGTATGTGCATATAAAGATACACAGGCACATATGTGCATGCATGTACACACATATACATAAGTACATTCACACATATATACACACACATGCATTCACACAAGTAAGCATACACACGCACATGTACACAAATATACTCACACATGCATACACAGACATATCTATTAATACGAACATCTAGGAAACTTAAGTTCCTTACATAAAATAATATAGTATACACATACAGCAGGTACACATCCTTATGTACACAACACTTTGATATTTTATTCCTTAACCAATATAACCCTGTAAACTTTGATAATTGTGAAGGTTGTTTGGGTTTGGCAAAAATGGTGACTTTAAACTTTATTGCTGCCCTTTTTTCCTTCAGCGCTGGCCACGGGCTTCTGGCGCTCTTTTCCTCCGCTCTTGCTCGGCCCCTGGTTGCAGCCTTTGCCATGGGTTTCGGAGACTTGAAAACCCCTGCCAGCCTCCAGGTGCTCAACGATTACCTGGCGGACAAGAGCTACATTGAGGGGTATGTGCCATTGCAGGCAGATGTGGCAGTATTTGAAGCAGTCTCCAGTCCACCACCTGCTGACCTGTGCCATGCCCTATGTTGGTACAATCACATCAAGTCTTATGAAAAGGAAAAGGTAAGCCTGCTGGGAGTGAAGAAATCTTTGGGCAAGTATGGCCCTGCGAGCGTGGAAGACACCACAGGAAGTGGAGCTGCAGAGGCTAAAGATGATGATGACATTGATCTCTTTGGATCTGACGATGAGGAGGAAAACGAAGAAGCAAAGAAGCTTGAATCAAAGAAAGCTAAAAAGCCTGCAGTTGTTGCCAAGTCTTCCATCTTATTAGATGTGAAGCCTTGGGATGATGAGACAGACATGACAAAACTAGAGGAGTGTGTCCAAAGCATTCAAGCAGACGGCTTGGTGTGGGGCTCCTCTAAGTTGGTTCCAGTGGGATACGGAATTAAAAAGCTTCAAATACAGTGTGTGGTTGAAGATGATAAGGTTGGAACGGATATGCTGGAAGAGCAGATCACTGCTTTCGAGGACTACGTACAGTCCATGGATGTGGCTGCCTTTAACAAAATTTAAATCATCCGCAAGTCAATGCACTTAAATAAAAGCTTGAAAGATAAAACAAACAAACAAAACAAAACAAAAAAAACTTTATTGCTAATATTTCCACTGTTGTATATAATCATAGGGAGGCTACTACTTCTTTACACAGCACTCTTCTTCAAGAAAAAAGTTCCTCATTTAACCAAAACATTAAGGTTCACTAAAAATTCTATTCTATAAAATACATAACAAAAGCTATTTCAGAGCTGGGGTAAAGGACTGTCTGCAAACCTGAGGCCCTCACACTCCAACAAACAAACAAAAACAAGCAAACAAAAACCCAAAGCTGTATTTTAGATAAAACTGGCTATAATTTTTCAGAGGATTTGGTCATGTTAAATTAAAAGTAGACTATATTAAATTACTCCAAACACAACTGAGTAGGCTGGACATAGATGTACATGCCTTTAATCCCAGCATTTGGAAGGCCTGCATGTTTGAGATGTCTGTGTGTTTGGGAGCAACTTAGTCTACACAGTGAACTACAGGCCATGTGTGGATACATAGTCAAACTGTCTCAAAGCAAGCAAGCAAAAAAAAAAA